>NW_021853373.1:23876-30209 GCF_003651465.1 Formica exsecta
TTTTTTACGGTTCACATCTCCCCTGTTGGCAAACCAGGAAGCAACCGAATCGGTAAGTTCACAGAACATTTGTTAGTACGCATCCTGGAATCACCAAGGTGAAGAGAGCTTAATATAGAGAGCTTAATATAGTAGAGCTTAATAATCATCTCATGACATTTTTGAGGAAGACGTACTTACGATATCTTGGTGATGTTTAAACAACGATTATTATTGCGATACAATTAGTTATAGATGATAGTTCATTGATCCGCCGATTTAACTATCTTTTTTTGATTGCGATTTTTTCACGCTGAAGAAGGTCCCAAAAAAAGACCGAAACGTTCGTCAATTATAAATTTGTATTGTCGTAAATCGACAATCGGCTAATCTAATTTAAATAAAGTATGCGCACCAACTCCAGCGCTGGCTCTTACTTGCCATTTATTTATGTTTAAGTTTATATTTAACAGAGCCTGTACTTTTGAGTTTATTGTATAATAAATTAAATGATATAGATAACATACATAACAATTAATTGGAAACGACAAACAATAATTTATAAAACTTGAAAATAAAATTGAAAATAGTATGAGAAGCGCAAACGTTTCAGTCCTCAACTGGACTCTCTTCAGTACAATTAATAATATTAAGTCAGAGATTAAAATTGATAACCATCAACGTGTAAATTATAATAAGTTAGTTATTGAGTGGTGTTGAATTCCTCCAAAGGCTTCTCGATGAAATAAAAATCTTTAACCCACGCAAAGCTGTACCAAAAACTTGCGGCTGAGAATATGACAGATGACAAAGAGCCGCCAATGGAGGGTCAACAACGGGAGTAAAATCGAACGCTTAAACAATAACGCTGAACCGTCACATTCGATGATGTTTTTGGTACAGCTTTGCGTGGATTAAAGATTTTTATTTCATCGAGAAGCCTTTGGAGGGACTCAACACCACTCAACAACTAACTTTTTATAATTTACACGTTGATGGTTATCAATTTTAATCTCTGACTTAATATTATTAATTGTACTGAAAAGAGTCCAGTTGAGGACTGAAACGTTTGCGCTTCTGATACTGTTTTCAATTTTATTTTCACGTTTTGTAAATTATTGTTTGTTGTTTTCAATTAATTGTTATCTATGTTATCTATGCCATTTAATTTATTATGTCGCGTTCTATATTTTTGTAACTCATACGGACACTATTATTCGCTCCCAAACCCCTTTTTATTAGATTGTTTATAATATTAATATAACTAAAGACAATAACAATTATTTCATATTCTGGAATTGTCGCTCTTAAATATTTATAATTAATGATTATAGTCAAACTCCTCTACTTTCTGGTTTTCTATTGTTTACCGTTTTTCCTTTTACAGTCCGTTTTTTCAGTACTTCACATTTGCATAGTCGTGAATTAGTTTCTAGAAAACCAGAAAGTGTAGAAGAGTTTGTGACTATAGTTATTAAGTATGAACACTTAAAAGCAGTAATTTCAAAATAAGTGGAGTATATTGAATTCTTTTACTCTATACGCATAGTAATATGGTTAATGGAAAATATAACTCTGAAGTAGTAAGTAATGTAAAAAAAGATAAAAGTTTACAAAAATAGAAAAAAACAGAAAGTTAACAATATGGAGATTGAATTATAAAGTACCATCTTTTTTTAGACAGAGAGGGAGTGAGGGAGGGAGAGAGGAGGGGAGGAGAGAGAGAGAGAGAGAAAGAGAGAGAGATATTAGTTAAAAGTTAAAAGTCCAAAATAAAAATTTATATAAATATATTTACATAAAAACCCAGACATATTTACTAGAGAAATTCTTCCCCCTGTCAGAATGTATCACAATTCGATAAATATATTATAAAGTTTTGAGCAAATAACATTTTTAAAACAATAAAATTAAAAATCTGCGAAATTAAGTAGAAAGAAAACAAAAGAAGACTATAATTATTAAGCACTATTATTAGGGACTATAATAATTATTAAGGGACTTTGATTATTTTACCGCTATTCTAAATTTGCTCCGCCGTTTTGTTTATATCTTGTCGCAATTTTGTCGATTAATAAGTTATACATATTTCATAAGTTTTATTTATTAAATAAAAAACCGTTTACACACAACAAGGTATTCTCTTCTATTTTCTTGTTGAGATGTCGCTTTCTTCTTTTTATAAAGGTTAAATCATTGAATTCCATTACAACCTATTTTACTACTGACTTGACCAGCACTGACAAAAATTTTAATTAAAAAATCGGATTACAATTAGAAGTGTTCCATTAAACATATTTAACTATCGCAGATTTTGATCAAATAGCAATAGTTTTTTTGTTTAACATGAATAAGAAAAAAAGAAAAAGAAAAACAATATTTACAAAAATTTTACATTAGGTAGATTTAACAATAATATGCGACGATACCTTGTTTCGATTTTTGTTTTATGATTTTATTAGTTTTAATTTCATGTTTCTTTTGGTTGGGGAAGCACAAGTAAGTGTCGAAACATCCCCAGTTATTTAATTATTGTTACCCTTAGTGAAGATGTAGATGTATGGATTCTCTCCTACACAATTATTTAGAGTTTAATATATGTTGTCAAAGTCACAACCCTGAGTAATATTCAAAACGTTTTAGCTGTCGCTCTTTGTTTATTAAAAAGATATTAATAATTAAAATGTGCAATAAAATCAAGTGCAATAATTTGAACTTCCCCGAATATGAATGTTATATTAATTATATATTTAAATATTAAAATAAATGCATGGGAGCGCGGGGGAAAGGTTTCATCTCTCACTCTGCACCTCTACCCAGAAAAAGTTCTAATCTTACTCAAACTTATTTTTAGTTTAAAAATAAAATTAAGTTTGGGTTAGATTAAAACTCTTTCAGGATGAGAGTGTGAAATCTTTCTTCCGCCCACGCATTTACTTTGCAATAACTATACAAACGATAATTTAATGTACATAATTATGGATATGTTATTGATTAAAATATTGGGTAATTATGCAGAGATAGGGAGCCACTTCCGATTTCGGTAATTTTGAAATATGTTATCAAGGTCATTACTTTGAGTAATGTTTTGAAGGCCAGCCGGCGCTCGTTGTTTATTAAAAAGTTAATAATCAAAGTTGACTAAGTTAATTTTTTTTAACTAAGTTAAGTTTAAAGTTAATGGCCCAAAAATTAATTAAGTTTACATTAAAAGTTACTTAAACAAAAGCTAAGTTAATTTTTTAAAACTAAGTTAAGTTTAAAGTTAATGGCCCAAAAATTAATTAAGTTTACATTAAAAGTTACTTAAACAAAAATTAGCTCCGTTAAAGTTAAGTTAAAAAATTATTAACTCAGTTAAAAGTTTAAAGTTAATTCTCTATCCAACAACGAATCGACACATCCGACAAACTTATTGTACGACAAATGAAATATTCGCATTACGATCAATCATTTTCACACGCTTTAATATTGATGAATTATTTTAACTTGTATAAAAAAAGAGATATTCTTCCAAAGAACTTAAAAAGTAATCAAAAACAAACAGAAAAAAAAAATAATTTCGGTCACGGCAAATTACGTGTTAATTTTTTTCTTTTATATGTTGAAGTATTACAAATTAACAAACACTTATGTTACTGTTACTTTGTGTTTACTGAGATGATAATCGTATACCAGAATTGTGACACTTTTAATCTCATTTATTTTTCAGTTTCAGATTTTCACGTACATATGCTCGCATACACACACGCAAAGCGATTTTGTTTCTCAAGAGGCATTCACACCATTCATGTATGATTATACTTTTAAATATATTCTTTTATAAATTTATAATTTTATAAGTTTATAATAGGGAGAGAGAGAGGGGAGGGAAGAAAGAAAGAGAGAGAAAGAGAGAGGGAGAACATCGATCGATCGATTGATTAGTTTTGTCGAGACACAGTTTAATTTATAATAATGCCGGCTTCGCGAAGTTCCTCGATGATCGACAGAATCTCGTTGTCGTGGCCGTTGTGGCCTACTTAGTGCGAAGCGTCGAGCAATCGTAAACGATCCACCAGCTCGTTGGGATCGTCCCAGTGCACGTAGTCGATCTTGTTGTCGGTTAGCGTCATTTCGCGAGGCACGAATAATCCCTTCCAGATTTTTTTTCCCTTGGGTTCGATCGGTATCAGCTTTGCGATTATTTCTTTGTACTTGTATCGCCTGTTTCTCAGTAATCGACCGTGCTCATCGTGATTGCGTTTATGCGCGCTCGTCGTCAACAGCATACTCTTGTACGTTTGCATATCATCCTCCGTATATATGACGTCATCGGGAGCTTTCTTGAAGATCAACTCGTAAAGACTAGGTGTGCCGACGTATCGTACACCGTCGATAATTATGTTATCCGCGTTGTCCACGTCAAAATGTTTATTACCAAACATCATTCCATCGTTGTCGAGATAAACACCGTACACGGTGTCAATATCGCTCTCTCGATCGCCACTCAGGACAGGCCAGATGTACCTTTGACCCAGCGGACCTAACTGATCTCGCAATGTTTCTTGACCTTCCGGCGTTTGCAACTGATTTCGAACAGATGTCACGAGCGAGTCGTCCGTGGTTTCAAAAACATCCTGGTTCGCAAATAATTCGGGCATCGTAGGTTGTATGGTTCTCACTGTCGCGGACGGTGTAGAGGTTATCGCCGGTACATCCAATAGAGCGTCCGATCGTTTCGATTTATGCGGGGTCGCATCATCTTTCTCGCGCTTCGGGATGGACAACGCTTCGATCCCCGCGTCGGTGTTACTCTCAGGCTCGTTCTTCACCGCGATCGAGCTAGAGTTGTCGACGATCTTTTGTAGCGGCTCGATGAGAGGTCTAAAGCGCCTGTCCAACACGATATCCTCCTCGATCTTACCGGTCTTCAAAGCGCGATGTTTCTTGCGAATCGATTCGCTAGTTTTCACAATTGCCCTCGCAATCTTCTCGCGCTCGCGAATATCCTCGTTCTTATCGATCGCAGCCATCGCGGAAAAGCAAAAATGTCGATCTCTCTCTTACGTTTCACCCCCGACGAAGTATCGGCAACGACTAATCGTTTTGCGGTATCGCGAACACGTTAAATCCTTTTCTGTATCGTTGAGCGAGCTGTCCTTGTCTATCACTACGAATCCGTACTTGCGCTGCCAACAATCGCGACACAACGCGCAAAATTCATCGTACGACATGTCGGTATTCACGTGATCGTTGTACACGTGTTTCAGGTTGGTACCATCCTGTTTGAACAGGATCAGCAGGTTCGCGTTATCGCGTATCAGATGTTTAGGTATTCTCGCATACGTCTGACAGAGATAAAAGCAGTCGACGCTCGAGTGCCGACCCATTGAAAAGTACTCTCTCACCGCATCTTGCTTATCGCATGCCACGTCATCCAACACGAAGATCGAGTTTGGACGCGCCTCGCTCGGCGGAATGACGTCACTGTTGTTGGAGAACGTGAAGTAGCCGATTTCATCGATCGATGTCAGCAAATTCTCCAGATATCGATATTTCGGCTGTTGCAACGACTTTGAGTACACGTACACGTTTTCGAAACGTACACCGTGCGGACTTTCCAGCAGGCTTATCAGAACGTTGGTTTTACCGCAATTCGAGGGGCCACAAACGATCGCGCGTATAGTAGTAGGTAGCATCGTACCATGCTTGCGCATCTCCGCGTTGCCCCCCATCGATCGTAATCTGTCGCCGCAATTCGTTACGCGTATCGCCAAAGGTTGTCGCACGAATCTCATTTTTTCACACCGTCGACTGAGGAATGCTGGATCGAACGCCTATTTATAGGTGCGCGGAACCGCGAATCGCTCAGTAACAAAAATGTTCGTCCTGCTATCGAGACCTTCCGATATTTGCGATTTGAGCGCCGAACAGTTACAATTTGTGCCGAAAGTCGTTCTGCTGCGAATGTGCGGCGATCACGTCCACTACCTGTGGGACAAGCTTCCGGAACATATAAAGGCGGATTTAGAGGTTCAACAATATCGTCGCTGTTACAAACATTACAATCAACCGTGGCAGCGAACGCACATCGACGGTCCAGCACCGTTGATAAAAGATTGCGGCGAATGTCAACGAAAATAGGTAGAGGCCTATTAAATCGCGCGATAAACGCCCTTCCTTTCGAGTTACATATCCCCGGCTATCAGTTTTGCGTCCCGGGGACGCGGCTATAAGAGCGATTAGCGAGAGGCGATCGGGGTATAAATCCATTGGACGCGGCCTGCCGCGAGCACGATACAGCGTATTCCCGGAACACCGATCTCACCGAGAGACACGCGGCTGACAGGATACTCGCCGAGAAAGCGCGAA
>NW_021853373.1:37587-39152 GCF_003651465.1 Formica exsecta
CATCGTGATTGCGTTTATGCGCGCTCGTCGTCAACAGCATACTCTTGTACGTTTGCTTATCATCCTCCGTATAGATGACGTCATCGGGGGCTTTCTTGAAGATCAACTCGTAAAGACCAGGTGTGCCGGCGTATCGTACGCCGTCGATAATTATGTTATCCGCGTTGTCCACGTCAAAATGTTTATTACCGAACATCATTCCATCGTTGTCGAGATAAACACCGTACACGGTGTCAATACCGCTCTCTCGATCGCCGCACAGGACAGGCCAGATGTACTTTTGACCCAGTGGACCTAACTGATCTCGCAACGTTTCTCGACCCTTCAGCGTTTGCAACTGATTTCGGACGGATGTCACGAGCGAGTCGTCCGTGGTTTCAAAAACATCCTTTCTCGCGAATAATTCGGGCATCGTAGGTTGTATGGTTCTCACTGTCGCGGACGGTGTAGAGGTTATCGCCGGTACATCCAATAGAGCGTCCGATCGTTTCGATTTATGCGGTGTCGGTGAGCGATCCGACTTGACATTGGATCGTTTTCTCTTTTGCGGTGTCGCATCATCCTTCTCGCGCTTCGGGATGGACAACGCTTCGATCCCCGCGTTGGTGTTACTCTCAGGCTCGTTCTTCACCGCGATCGAGCTAGAGTTGTCGACAATCTTTTGTAGCGGCTCGGTGAGAGGTCTAAAGCGCCTGTCCAACACGATATCCTCCTCGATCTTACCATCTCTCGGTCTTCAAAGCGCGATGTTTCTTGCTAATCGATTCGCTAGTTTTCACAGTTGCCCTCGCAATCTTCTCGCGCTCGCGAATATCCTTGCTCTTATCGATCGCAGTCATCGCGGAAAAGCAAAAATGTCGATCTTTCTCTGACGCGGCCTGCCGCGAGCACGATACAGCGTATTCCCGGAACACCGATCTCATCGAGAGACACGCGGCTGACAGGATACTCGCCGAGAAAGCGCGAACTCGCATCGTCGCGAAAGATTCGACTCTCGGTGAGAGAGCCGCAGCCACAGCTGTTTGGGCATCGATGAAAGCCAAGACAAAAATCGGCATGGTTATGTAAACGAAGACGAAGACGAAGACGAAGATGAGGACTACGCGGAAAAGGCCAACGAAAAAACGGATACTTCCGACAGCGAAACGAGGCGGTGTATTGCCGATTCTACCGATGTTGGGCGCGCTCGGATCTTTGATCGGTGGAGCGGCTGGCGTGGCCAAGGCGGTGAACAACAGCAAAGCCGCACGGCGTCAGCTGGAGGAGCTGCAACGTCACGATCGCGCGATGGAAGGTCGCGGACTTTATCTCGCTCCGTACAAATACGGACAAGGACTGTATCTCGGCCCGTACAAACGTGGACTTCAAACTAACGATCAAAGCATCTGCGGACAATTGTGTCTGCGGTTTCTCCAAACGGTCGACGACGATCGGTGTGAATTTAAAGCCTGACGATGCGCCATAAGACTCAGTATTCGTTAAACAATTTTGACATGTCTATGACATTCACGCTGACTGGAAAGAGTAACGTCCTCGTGGCGCACTACCATCCAGCCATAGATTTG
>NW_021853374.1:0-505 GCF_003651465.1 Formica exsecta
AAGTAATCACATTGCAAAAACATACATAAATACCTAAGAATAGATTAAGATGGAATGTTTGTAAAAAACCAGTGTTTTATAAAAGTCTAAATATACATACTAATACGTAAAATGTATTAAAAAACAACGATCAAAGTACATGTTTTCTACGATGACAGTTATTAATGATATGAAGTAACATATACAAGAGAAGTAGCATACATATAAAAGTAGCATATGCAGCAAGTCGTTAGAATTTTACTTTTATTTTTTTTAATAATTCAGGTTGTCCATAATAATAAAAATAGCTTGTAGAATTGCGTGTGTGTGTGTGAACATCTGCTTTAAATTTGAAATATACAATTTCACAAACGGTAACAAGTTTTTCACTCTTTTTTTTAAAGTACTAGAACAACACAGGCGCGCGCTACGCGCGCGCTTTTATTTACATAATTAAAAATGTGATTTTATATTTACATACACGTTTTTACGCGCATACACAACCACATGCATACAACACACACAC
>NW_021853374.1:1265-2648 GCF_003651465.1 Formica exsecta
GACATTTAGCATTATAATTATAACGTATTGTACAACAATAGGGGATTAGCATTGGCAAAAAATTTATTTATTCTCATTTCATCATAAAGTTTCATACAAGTCCGTCAATGCTTATTATTAATCTTTGCGAAGCAATAACGGAAATATCGCAACAAAAATTAGAAACAGCTTGTGCCTGCACAAAAAAGTCGGTGCGAGATGATGTTGCTTCGTCATTGGCTCCGCCTCTGAATAATAAAGAGTCATCTTATCATAACAGGTTTTCGATATTCTGAACATTATTCAAGAAAACCGCATAAGATAATAAGAGCGGCGAGCGCGCGCAACTGGCTACAGATTGCTTCCGAATTCGGATCGACTCCATTCGAAGTTATCTTCGCTAATATAGTCTTTTCTTTTCGCTATCAAAGTCGCTTGTTTCGTTTGCAACCGCGAGTTTAATCGTTAGTTATATTCTAGCCCAAACTATCTCTGTAAAATACACCTATAAATATTCTGTTAACAGTGTATTATCTATTTTTCGAGTGGGATTCAATCATCAGATTGGAAGAAAATTCGTATATCACGATAAAAGAGTTTTGGACGGCGATTAAAATCAGGTAAATAAAATAAATCTTATCTGTAAAAAATCTTGTTTGTAAAAACTAAAAATTTGAAAAATTATAAAGAATTAAAAAAAGTTATCTTCTCAAGAAATATAAAAATAAACAGTAATAAATATAAACAAATATAAATATAAATATAAATATAAATATAAATAGTAAAGATGACGTTTATATATTCCCTTATTGTTATATAAGTATAATTATCAAATTGTCGAGAGAATCGCTTCATTTAGCGAACTTTTTGTGTGATATAGAAAAATATATATGATTAAACATTCCTATTAGACTGATAAAACCAAGCCGCAGAAAATAACTCCAAAAATCGGAGAAGAATGTATTACATAATCACGTTAGAATATATATACAGGGTTTCTGGTGAAGATTGTGCCAATGCTCGTGAGCAGGTAGAGCACAGTAAACTGAACAGAAAAGTCCTTTACCATTGTTAGTTCTTACGCTAGTATCTTTAAGGACACACACAGTTTAGTGGCGCCATCTATACTGTATGGATCGTAAGGATCATCGATAACGAAAGAAAGATCCATTATGGCGACTTGTGATCAAGAACGTTAAGGGTCGGCAGGAGTGACGGCCAAACTCCGAATTGATATTGGAGACCTCGCGCGGTGACAATGCGAAACTCCGACTTCAGGATTACCAATCTGAGAAATAAATTCTCGATCTCTATGTAGAGGTATATGTCCATAGAGTGAGTCTCAATTGCGCACATTACCGATCGGACACGACAATATTTCCCAATCGGACACAGACCCAATCG
>NW_021853374.1:5638-21460 GCF_003651465.1 Formica exsecta
TTGAAGTCTCTACTTTAAGAATGTACCTCCATTTTTTTGCATGCAATGCACTCCTACCCCTGTAATCCCTGAAATCAGAGGGCATACTGAATATTGTAAAGATTGACGGAATGCACGGACGTAGAAAAAATTTTTCGGGGACACCGTTTGCATCGTCATAAAGTTCAAATCTTTCACTTCAATTTGAAAAAAAAGCGAAATCGCTACAATTTTTTTTTTCGCAAAGTTACAGCCCTTTAAAATTACCGTTGGCCTTTGGGCCAAGTACCGGCCGACGGGTTTAATGACCGGAAGCCATAGTGGAGCTATGGCAAAAGTGTTTGTGGACACCCACGCGCGCGCGCACGTTTTCAGCTCCTGGCTCGTGTTTTGATTAGTCATTAAACCCACCGGCCGGTACTTGGCTCAAAGGCCAAAAACAACAGTAATTTTGAAGGGCTGCAACTTTGCGAAAAAAAAATCGTAGCGACTTCACTTTTTTTTTTTAAATTGAAGTGGAAGATTTAAACTTTATGACGATGCAAACAATGTCCCTGAAAAAAATTTTTCCATGCATTCCGTGCATTCCGTCAAACTTTGCAATTTTCAGTATGCCAAACATGCCCTCAGATTTCAGGGGTTACAGGGGTAGAAGTGCATCGCATGCAAAAAATGGAGGTACATTCTTAAAGTAGAGATGTCAAGCTTCATTTTGAAAAAAAATCATTCGTCTACGATAATTTTTCGCGAAGTGATCGGCAGTCAAAATTGGCCAATTTTCGGCAAATATTTTCTATGCTATAATTTTTTTGAGCAATGTATTATTCAGTTCATAAAATTAAAATTAACATAATATATGTAAATATGTTAACAAAAATTCATTTTATCAAAACATTATTTCGCCTTATAGATTATTCCATCAAATAACAAGTTACAAATACTTTTTTGTATTGCGCGTTTCAGATACTCTTTTAAAATAATTTAAAACTAGTTTATCATTAAATTTTTTCTATCCCGAACAAAAAAGAATTAAAAATAAACTAAGATTTGTTATATTTTTCTTTTGTTTATTTTAAAATCTAACCATTGTTTGATAAAAAAATTATTTATTATTTATTTTTTATATAAATTGGATAAAAATTTGTAAACTATAAAATTTATAACAATATATAATTCACGCGATGCGGCTTGGTATTTAATACATATATTACGACAGATAACAGGTGCGGGCCACGGTATCGAGAAGGAATTAGCGATTGGTTATGCATCGTTAGGAGCGACAGTGGTATGTTGGGATATCAACGAAGAAACCAACAAGCAAACGATGAACGAGATTAAAATGATGGGGAAAAACAATACATACGCATATCAGTAAATCAATGTTGCTTAGTTTCATAGAATAAAAAGCGATTCGAATAGTTTACGCGCGTACAATTAATCACACATATCTAACTATTGTCAACTGATTAAAAATTCGATTGATATTTTTATAGATGCAACGTAGCAGACAGGAAAGAAGTCTTTAAGATAGCTGAAAAAGTGAGAAAAGAAGTCGGCGACGTTACTATTTTAGTCAACAATGCCGGTATATGGATTGCTAAAAGACTCCTAAATCAAACCGCCGATGAAATTACACGAGTTATAGATGTCAATTTAATTTCGCATTATTGGGTGAGTAACATATTTGAGATACACATGCATAGCAGCTACGAGATATACATATGTATATAAAATAATCGGCAATGTAATTTATATTATTAAAAAAAAAGTTGCGCGCTGAAAATTAATTTACTATATTTACAATTGAAACAAATTTAAGAGACTACACATACACATACACACGCACGCACATATATGTTCGTAATAAGTTTCCACAAATTGTTCTCAAATAAAATAGAATCACTTTTAGACGTTGCAAGCATTTCTACCGAGTATGATCGAAAAGAATCGCGGTCACGTTGTGGCGATCTCATCACTACTAGCACATCACGGCATTACACATGGTACGGTTTATTGCCCCACAAAATCCGCGGTCAAAGGTAATTTAATCTTATCATAATCTTACGTGTGTAAAGCATATGATTATTAATGTTCATTGTAAATCGACAAACATTATATGCGCATTATATTGCAAGCGTAAATTGCAGAGCATGTTTTCTAATATTTCCTTCATGTGCGTGTTACAGCACTTATGGAAGCTGTCAGCGATGAATTACGTACATATAGCAAAGGTAAATCCTTGATTAAATTCACTACCGTTTATCCGACTCTAGTACTTACTGGAATTGTCAAAAAGCTAAGAATAAGGTATGTTGACATAATGATATAAAATTGACGAATTGTAATTAATATTTCGTAATAGCGATGGTGTGTAAATTTATAAAGTTATAATTTTTTTCATACATTTTATAAATTAGCGTATAAAAACCTAGTGTCTTTTATTGTATCATAGATCTTACATTACTCACACACATCAAAAATATTATACATTAAAGTAATAAGACATTTTTATGATAATTATTGCTGATAGATAATTTTATTTTATTTATCAATAATAGATTTCCAAGTATAATGGGAGGAATTCCACCGCAGAAAGCAGCTTCACTAATAATGGATGCGTAAAGACAAAATTTCAAAGAAAGAAGTATACCTTCAGGTTGGCTGCCGATATTATATTTAACGAGGTAAATCGTGCAAATAAAAATTCTATTATTAAATACGCATGATATATTTTCAAAAAATCACTACATATGTTAATAAACTACAAAGCGATTCATAAATCGCTAATAAATGCAAATGCTATTATACTACGATTATATTATTTCCGTCCGTATATATTCTCTATAACAAAAATATTTTGATTTCAGAATTTTGCCCAACAAGGTAATTTGGTGCATATATGATTTCATAGGTTCAGCGCTGATGAAGAAGATTAAAAAATATGGAAAAATATGGGTCTATATACATCATTACATATTACATATATGTATATCTTACAATATATAGGGTAAAAACTGTCTTCTCAGATATCTTCATAAATATTTATTAGACACAAAAACGTTTAGGATAACAGTTAGATAATTTTGAAAGGGCTTAAAATAAAAAAATAATTTTGACAGTTTTTCTTGTAATTCTATGTATATGTATATAAAATGTTTGAGTGTGTAAAATATGTCAAATCTATTTCATTGCAAATTTATCGGTAATTTGCATAAAAGATAAACGTGGAACTTATTAAAACTTATAAGCAATATTTCATATTTAGCTTATAATAATTCTAAATTGGAATAATTTTCAGTTATCAAAATATTATATCAGTAAGTAAACAATTTTTTATCCACTGTACATTCTGATTAATAAGTATTGTTGGTTTCCTTGCAGTTAATAATTCAGTTCCATGCATTTTAATTCGTCATAATGATATTAAGCTTCTGAAGAATCATGAGAATGTATCGAAGAAAAAATTTATATACTACGTATAAATATATAAATTGTAATTAGCCGTTTAATTAAACAACTATAATGAATCTTTTTATATTTATAATCAACAATTTGGATTTTCTATGTACCTGCAACTCAAGTTTAATTACTCGTAAAAAATAAAACATTGCTTATAACAATAATAATATGCCGTTGCTTTGAAGAATGAGAAAGTGATTTTTATTTACCTAAATCTTTCAGTACCATTGTCATGCACGGTTGCTAAATTCATCGTACGGTGAAAATCTTTTGTGTGACAAAATTCGATAACAGTGTTTTGTCAGAATTTGCTTGCACAGTGAACACTCAAATGCAAATACTCAAATTTAATAAAGATAATTTTATGTGTCCAGCGTGCAGTAGAGTAGAAATTTAATCAAAAACAATTATTTTCAACATTATATAAGATTTAAAAAATTCGCATGCGCGGAAACGCACAATGCAACTGTCAGGTATGAAAAAATTCAAATTCTAATGAAATCAATGTTTTTTTCTATGCATTCTTTGTGTGAATAAAATAAAGCACATAGAATTTACATTCAGAGAGATATCTGAATTTAATTACTGTTTCCAAAAACAATTTTCATGTGAAATAAGAAAAATTATAGTTAGTACTGTAATCAATGTTTGATTGTTAATATATTGTATTCCAATTCGCGCTATTTTTGAAAATTAAAGATTTTGCTATATACTTACAGATTTAAGAAAATTTCTGTATTTTCGAAAATGTATTTCTTGTAATATCATTGTTTTCACGGAGAACGCACAAAGAAACTAGCGTAGAGGTACTTTGATTAATAAGAGAATTTCGCAAACTCGGAAATTCTGATTAAATTTTGTACAACTGAAAGAGGTAAATGGATAAATTTAGAAATTTTTAGTTTTGAAAAACAATTTTAAGGAGTAAAACTGTCCTGCATATGTAATCTTTCGGAATTTTCCCGATGCATCTCGAAAACCTTTCAAGATATTCAAAAAAATGTTTTATACAAAATTTTAATTGTAAAAGCATCTTTACGTCACCTACCTTAACGCTAATAAAATTTTTAAAAAATAATAGTTCCCATAAAAAAAAAAATTTTTTTTGAATTATAAAATTTTGTAAAAATTATTTTTTTTTTTTAATTTCTTTCAAAAAATATATTTTTTAAAATTTTATTGGCGTTGTTAATAGAGATATGCTTACAATAAAATTTTTGTGTAAAACATTTATAGTTTTCGAGATATATGGAAAAAAAACCGAAAACTACTTTAAACATGAAGAATGGTTTCACTCTTAAAGTAGTTTTTTAGCATCAACTCTAAAAGCTTCTAAAGTTTATTGTAAATTTCATCCATTTACTCCTTCTACATGTGTGCAAAGTTATATTAAAATCAGAAAATGAGAATTCGCGAGGTTCCCTTATAATCTCGCGACAAAGATAGAAAAACTCTAGTTTGAGAGGAGATTGCGATGCGTCACAAGAGCTTACGACAGGAAGTTTCCTAAATATCTCGAAACTCTCTCAAGCCTTTACGTATAATGAAAGAAGAAAGCGGAAATCACTCACGGTTGAGAGCGACAGGCATTCCTCGCGTAGCGCGTCCTCGTTCGGCGCGCCGACCCAGGGTGCAACAGCCTCACCCTTCTCGCCCGCCTGCTTGCTGGCGATGAAAGCCTCCTGTTCCTTATTGAGTTCGGCGATCAGCCTCTGAAATAAAAAGATTAATTTCGTGACATATCACAGAAAACTCGGACAGAATCGACGGTACTCGGCTATTAACGCGAGAGCTTTTACGCGACGAAAATAACGCGGGTGCGCGATATATTTTTCACTTTGTTCCTTGCGAGAACTAATTATCGCACAAATGACATCCTGTCATTTGCTGTCGTGAATTCGTTTTCATTTGTGAGTTATTTAGCGCTGAAAATACACGTGTCTCTGTAACGAGTTGCGAGAATATATGAGTGCGCGCGCATACACACACAAATACACGCACACACGAGTGGCGTAATGTAATAAAGATTATTTTTCTCTTTCAAAAAAAAAAAGAGATGGATTTTTGTGAGAAAACACTTTACATAAATTCAGATAATTTACAATTTTTTATAGTTCCATGAATAATCTAGAATTTTATATCGTCCCAAAGTAATTATATGTCCGCGAAAATATAGAAATATAGAAAAATTCTATTCTCACTCATCCTTGTATAGAGTGTCTACTCAAATCTTGTAGAAGAATTCCTTAAATTTTGTAGATAAATTCCTTAATGATTTTCCAGATATTTTTGTTCAAAATTCCAGATAAAGAGAATATTTTAAATATTTGGTATCAACTTTTTAAAATATTATTTTATTGTATGCATTTTTTGATGTTTTTCACATGCGAAGGGAAAACAGAGCCACTTAAGTTTCAAGTACTAGATTTGCAAATGTAAGTACTGAAAAAAAAACTGGATAGCTTTCGCGAAATAAACATTTTTCACTTGTATAATATTTCCATTTTTTTTATCATTATAAATTGTAATAAAGAATATCTCCTGCATATTCTATATTCTCTTAAGACATTGAATATATAAGCAGAAATAGATATATTATATATATTTATAATATATTTTTAATACATAATTCACTTGGCTTACAATTTAACAGCAAAATTATCAAAGAGAGAGTTTTTTAAGAAATTCCCAGAACCTCAATAAAATTCTCAGAGATATCTTTTGCTCCTGAAAAGATTAGGAAATTCTCATCGAGAAAAAAGGAAATCTCTGAGAATTCCGGGTTTTTCGTGTTTTTCCAGGAAGTAGAAACACTAGATATCTTGATATGTATAGGGAAAAGTAGGGTAAAACCAGGTACTTTTTGGATTTGTCTTCCTACAAAAAATCAGAGAATAAAAAAAATTTTATTGACCATTAGTAGTCTTTAGTGGATCTTAAACTATGAAAAAATGAGGCTAGTCGCTGAAAAAAAAATTTTTGTTTACCAAGAATAACGAGATTTTTTAGAGAAGTCAAAATACCCGGTTTTGCCCTACCGGTAGGATAAAACCGGGTACCCGTTTGAAAACATGTAAAACATCACAAAATCTAGATTTTGATCTAAATACGATATAAAGATGTATTCTATTGACAAAAATCACAAATAAAGATATCCTCTTGTTCGACATTGCTGCAGAACTTCCTTATTTAATTTTTTAACTTTAGGGGTCTCAAAAAGTTTTTTTTAATGATTTCTTTTTCTGAATGGTAGTTTTTGTTTCCAATTGCTTTTTGTAGGGACACAAAGTCAGGATAACAGTTTTTCCTCTTTTCATTACATGAAATGTGTAAGTACCCGGTTTTGCCCCAATACAAGGAAAGTAACAAATACAACGGTTGTATATTCCGGCATACAAAGTGACAATCAAAACTAGTGTAGATGTGCTCTCTAATATGTACAGAACGCAATGCTGCATTTACCGAAGCAGATGCTCTGTGTAGAAAAAGTCCATAACGACTCGATTGTTGTCCTGATATCGATCTTTTTTGGTCCGAAAATTTTGGACTTTTCTCAAAAAAGAATTATCATATGCACGTGAGTACGGTTCATCTCAAAATAATGTTGGCATCAATTTACAGCTAATAACACGTGTTAGCCAAAGATAGTAGCAATTTTATCACGAAGAAACAGAAATACCCGGTTTGTTCCGCCTACCCGGTTTTACTCTACTTTCCCCTATATCGAAAGAAGAAAACGCAAATATATCAAGATTGAGTCAAAATCTCGGATTTCTCGCGTTACAAGATTAATTATTTATTAATAGCCACTAATGGATGGTTGCTCTTTTCATTTCCAACTTGGAAAAAGGAAAAGCGTGCAAAAAGGGAAACACGAATCTGCGAAATAAAGGACACACGCTGAATGCGGTGGAAGCGCGAGGTCAGCGGAAGTGCCGAGGACAAAGAGGGAGTTTCTTGCAGCTACGAGGATCAAGCGCGGATCAATGAAGCTCGCTGGATTCGCGATGCATTTACCGCACAGCGACAATATATTCCATCCTGTATGGACATTACTAACGGAGGATCGATAGCACCGTTTCGTCGCTTTAACCAACCATCGCGAAATAACACACAGGTGGAAAATTTGTTTTCTTGTTAAAAAATATGCCGGTTAAAATTTTTGTATTAAATAGTTAACACATTCATGTGTTAATTTAATATATTTTTTTAAAATTTTATTGGCGTTGTTAATAGAGATATGCTTACAATAAAATTTTTGTGTAAAACATTTATAGTTTTCGAGATATATGGAAAAAAAACCGAAAACTACTTTAAACATGAAGAATGGTTTCACTCTTAAAGTAGTTTTTTAGCATCAACTCTAAAAGCTTCTAAAGTTTATTGTAAATTTCATCCATTTACTCCTTCTACATGTGTGCAAAGTTATATTAAAATCAGAAAATGAGAATTCGCGAGGTTCCCTTATAATCTCGCGACAAAGATAGAAAAACTCTAGTTTGAGAGGAGATTGCGATGCGTCACAAGAGCTTACGACAGGAAGTTTCCTAAATATCTCGAAACTCTCTCAAGCCTTTACGTATAATGAAAGAAGAAAGCGGAAATCACTCACGGTTGAGAGCGACAGGCATTCCTCGCGTAGCGCGTCCTCGTTCGGCGCGCCGACCCAGGGTGCAACAGCCTCACCCTTCTCGCCCGCCTGCTTGCTGGCGATGAAAGCCTCCTGTTCCTTATTGAGTTCGGCGATCAGCCTCTGAAATAAAAAGATTAATTTCGTGACATATCACAGAAAACTCGGACAGAATCGACGGTACTCGGCTATTAACGCGAGAGCTTTTACGCGACGAAAATAACGCGGGTGCGCGATATATTTTTCACTTTGTTCCTTGCGAGAACTAATTATCGCACAAATGACATCCTGTCATTTGCTGTCGTGAATTCGTTTTCATTTGTGAGTTATTTAGCGCTGAAAATACACGTGTCTCTGTAACGAGTTGCGAGAATATATGAGTGCGCGCGCATACACACACAAATACACGCACACACGAGTGGCGTAATGTAATAAAGATTATTTTTCTCTTTCAAAAAAAAAAAGAGATGGATTTTTGTGAGAAAACACTTTACATAAATTCAGATAATTTACAATTTTTTATAGTTCCATGAATAATCTAGAATTTTATATCGTCCCAAAGTAATTATATGTCCGCGAAAATATAGAAATATAGAAAAATTCTATTCTCACTCATCCTTGTATAGAGTGTCTACTCAAATCTTGTAGAAGAATTCCTTAAATTTTGTAGATAAATTCCTTAATGATTTTCCAGATATTTTTGTTCAAAATTCCAGATAAAGAGAATATTTTAAATATTTGGTATCAACTTTTTAAAATATTATTTTATTGTATGCATTTTTTGATGTTTTTCACATGCGAAGGGAAAACAGAGCCACTTAAGTTTCAAGTACTAGATTTGCAAATGTAAGTACTGAAAAAAAAACTGGATAGCTTTCGCGAAATAAACATTTTTCACTTGTATAATATTTCCATTTTTTTTATCATTATAAATTGTAATAAAGAATATCTCCTGCATATTCTATATTCTCTTAAGACATTGAATATATAAGCAGAAATAGATATATTATATATATTTATAATATATTTTTAATACATAATTCACTTGGCTTACAATTTAACAGCAAAATTATCAAAGAGAGAGTTTTTTAAGAAATTCCCAGAACCTCAATAAAATTCTCAGAGATATCTTTTGCTCCTGAAAAGATTAGGAAATTCTCATCGAGAAAAAAGGAAATCTCTGAGAATTCCGGGTTTTTCGTGTTTTTCCAGGAAGTAGAAACACTAGATATCTTGATATGTATAGGGAAAAGTAGGGTAAAACCAGGTACTTTTTGGATTTGTCTTCCTACAAAAAATCAGAGAATAAAAAAAATTTTATTGACCATTAGTAGTCTTTAGTGGATCTTAAACTATGAAAAAATGAGGCTAGTCGCTGAAAAAAAAATTTTTGTTTACCAAGAATAACGAGATTTTTTAGAGAAGTCAAAATACCCGGTTTTGCCCTACCGGTAGGATAAAACCGGGTACCCGTTTGAAAACATGTAAAACATCACAAAATCTAGATTTTGATCTAAATACGATATAAAGATGTATTCTATTGACAAAAATCACAAATAAAGATATCCTCTTGTTCGACATTGCTGCAGAACTTCCTTATTTAATTTTTTAACTTTAGGGGTCTCAAAAAGTTTTTTTTAATGATTTCTTTTTCTGAATGGTAGTTTTTGTTTCCAATTGCTTTTTGTAGGGACACAAAGTCAGGATAACAGTTTTTCCTCTTTTCATTACATGAAATGTGTAAGTACCCGGTTTTGCCCCAATACAAGGAAAGTAACAAATACAACGGTTGTATATTCCGGCATACAAAGTGACAATCAAAACTAGTGTAGATGTGCTCTCTAATATGTACAGAACGCAATGCTGCATTTACCGAAGCAGATGCTCTGTGTAGAAAAAGTCCATAACGACTCGATTGTTGTCCTGATATCGATCTTTTTTGGTCCGAAAATTTTGGACTTTTCTCAAAAAAGAATTATCATATGCACGTGAGTACGGTTCATCTCAAAATAATGTTGGCATCAATTTACAGCTAATAACACGTGTTAGCCAAAGATAGTAGCAATTTTATCACGAAGAAACAGAAATACCCGGTTTGTTCCGCCTACCCGGTTTTACTCTACTTTCCCCTATATCGAAAGAAGAAAACGCAAATATATCAAGATTGAGTCAAAATCTCGGATTTCTCGCGTTACAAGATTAATTATTTATTAATAGCCACTAATGGATGGTTGCTCTTTTCATTTCCAACTTGGAAAAAGGAAAAGCGTGCAAAAAGGGAAACACGAATCTGCGAAATAAAGGACACACGCTGAATGCGGTGGAAGCGCGAGGTCAGCGGAAGTGCCGAGGACAAAGAGGGAGTTTCTTGCAGCTACGAGGATCAAGCGCGGATCAATGAAGCTCGCTGGATTCGCGATGCATTTACCGCACAGCGACAATATATTCCATCCTGTATGGACATTACTAACGGAGGATCGATAGCACCGTTTCGTCGCTTTAACCAACCATCGCGAAATAACACACAGGTGGAAAATTTGTTTTCTTGTTAAAAAATATGCCGGTTAAAATTTTTGTATTATATTAATAGTTATATATATTAATAGTTAACACATTCATGTGTTAATTTAATATATTATTGTTGTGTTAATTAAACTCAAATATTAAAATGATATGAAAACAATTGAAAAAAAGATATGGAAATAACACAATGTATATATATCTTCAATTTTACACAATAAATATGTTCCGTATTATTAGTGACAGGATTTATCTGTTGAAATTTACAGGAAAAAATTTTGATTTTATTCTATAATAGGAGTGAGAGTGACTACAGACCGTCAATAACTTTTTTTCTAAGTTAATTCTATCATTAAAAATATGTTGATTTTATAGAAAATTTATTTCAAATTACTATGAATTTTGCATTCATTTTGTGTTGAAATATTAACATAATATTAATGTGTCATCATTTAACATATGCATATTATGTTAAATTAACACAAAAATTTATGTAGGCTCTGTTTGGGACATGCAATTAGATTAAATTTAAGAGGTCTTCCTAGTTTGACACTCTGAAAATAAGGCGATTTTTAGGAATTTTTTTTTTTTAAAGTATAAAACATATTAATTCTAAACTTTGTACCTTTATTAAATAACATTTTAAGTATATCCTGAATTTTTTTCAAACAAAAATATTTGTTTGTTTCGGAATTATAGTAGTCCAACCAGGGCGTCTTAAAAAAAAATTGTTCGCGGTGGACATGATTCCAACCGTTATAGTCATCTGAAATAAAAAGATCAAAAAGATTCTTAATCTGTATGAGTGTTGCTATCGCGTGAACTAGAATAAAAAAATAACATTTCAAGTATATCCTGAATGTTTTCAAACAAAAATATTTGTTTGTTTCGGAGTTATAGTAGTACAACAAGAGGGTGCCTTAAAAAAAAATTGTTCGTGGCGAACATCATTCCAACCATTATAGTCATCTGAAATAAAAAACCAAAAAGATTTTTAATCTGTATGAGTGTGGCTATCGCGAAAACCAGAATAGAAAAAAATATTGAAAAATAAAAAATAGCAGGATCTCAAAAAAATATTTTATTTTTCACTAAAAAATTGGTTAGTTTTGTAAGTTGCAAAATTTGAATTTTGCAAATATCCATTTAATTCTAGTTCACACGATAATCACATACAGATTAAGAATCCTTTTGGTTTTTTTTATTTCAGATGATTATAACGGCTGGAATCATGTTCGCCATTTTTTTTTTAGACATCCTGGTTGGACTACTATAACTCCGGAATAAACAAATATATTTGTTTGAAAAAAATTCAGGATATATTTGAAATGTTATTTAATAAACGTGCAAAGTTTAGAATTAATATGTTTTATACTTTTCTTTAAAAAAATTCTCAAAAATCGCCTTTATTTTCAGAGCGTCAAACTAGGAAGATCCCTTAAGCAAAATTTTCCAACTGTGCACAAAACTTTCTTTCCAAGCTTTCCTGTTTTTTTTTTTCTTTCTTTTATTCGATATAAACCGTGTTTAATTGGTCGTTAAAAATATACGAAATTTGCATGATAAAAGGAAGGTGTTATTCGTTGTGTATTGCGTAGTATAAAAATTTATTGATGAATGTGTTGCGCAGATGAATTGATGGCGCATGAACGACAACACAAAACGAATATTCCGTAAATCAACGTAAATGCGAATATCTCGAGGATCGAGATGACCAGAACTCACTTTTTTTTCTAAATTATCCGATTTCGATTATTTCCGTTTGCAGCAGTCAAGAATCGTGATTAACGAGAACCGGTTTCATTTATATCGGATGAAAGTATCTATAAATCTTTCTCCTACACATTTGTGTTGAGCGAACAAATACCATTATCTGGATTCAGAAAAAATACAGTTTATATTATGCTTTTCAAAAATTATGAAAAAAAAAATACATATGTATATTTCTGTCGTAAAATATTTCAAAAATATTCCGTAAAAATCGAAGGTGATTTAAAGTTTTTTATCCGAATAAACAATTGCGCTTTCCCTTACTAGACTGAACTTATTTTTAGACAGAATTATTGTGTGCACTAAATTACCCGGAACAATCACAGCTTTCTAATCACCTTTATTGTCGCCAACGCGCATTAGCGCGAGTGACGTCATCAATTTTCCTCGCATAATTGTACGTTCGGGAACTTTATTGTGAGCCAATATGCAATCTATATATGCAAATTTCTGATTAAAATCAAATATTTATAAATTATGCAAATAATAATATGTCCAAAGATAAACAAGTAGAGTTGTGCAAATTAAAAACTTGCACATTGCTTCCTCATCATTTTATCTTACAATGCTTAAGCTGCTTTGAGCATGCGGATTTTTCAATTTTTGCTTCCTCATAGAGAAACCTTTGTGAGCGAAATAAAAATTAAAATAATTTCTTTCACCGATCCTCACTAAATTCAACATCAAACATAATTAATACTCTATTCATGTAAAAAAATTTAATCCGATATTTCAAATTTTCTGAAAGTTACAGCATGTACAGACATTTCTCAAAAAATTCAAAATTTTATAAAAAATAAACCCTTTCACCGATACTCACCAAATTTAGAAGCAACCATCCTTTAATAATACTTAATCCATCTAAAAAGATTTAACCTGATATCTCAAAATTTGCGAAAGTTACAATGTATACAGACATTTCTCAAAAAATTAAAAATTTTATAAAAAATGAACCTTTTCATCGATTCTCACCAAATTCAATACCAACCATCCTTGAATGATACTCTATCCATGTAAAAAAAATTTAACCCGATATCTCAAAAATTGCGGAAGTTAGAGGTTCTACAATATATTGCGTACATACACACATACACACATACATCCATACATACATATATACGTACATACATACAGACATTTTTTAGGAATATGATTTTTCGACGTTTTGGAATATTCTAAACAAAGCTTCCTCTATGAGGAAGCAAAATATATAAAAACTATTTTCAACCGTTGTTGTTCAGATGTATGAGAGGAAACGTAAACGAATCAAGATTGGATCAGAATTGGATCTCTTGCGTTACGAGAATAATTATTTATTTATTCAAAAACCGCTAATGGATGGTTACGTTTTTCATCTTGAATTTGGTACGCGCAAAAAGTAAAACACGAGTTGGCAAAATAAAGAGTGCATGTTGGATGCAAAAAAGGGTAGCCGCAAAGAAATAGAGAATGTTACAAACGAGCAGATAAACTCAAAGTGCTCGAAATGGCAAAATGATTTATTCTCGCGTACGTGGGAGCCGTTGCTATTTTATTTTATTTTATTTTGTAATTTATGCTCATCTGCTTGATTTTTATAATGCACAGTATCGCAAATTTTTGTTTTACTAAAAAATACACACGCTAGAAGTTTATAAAATATTATTTTCCTACACTAAAAATAAAATTTTTTTAATCAAATAAATACATTTTGTTAATTTTGATTTTCTTTACTCAAATAAATAAATACTTTGTTTCCAAAACTGTTCTGCTATATTAAATAAATTATTACTTGCATGTAATAAAAATTATAATTTTTAAAACAAATTATTTATTAAATAAAGTAAACATGTGTTTTTGAAACAAGCAACCAAAAATCAAAAAATGTTTTTTTCTTTAAACAAGTAATTTATAATAAAGATAAAAAAACAAATTTTGTTTTTTATTTGCAAGTAAAAGCACACTTTGCTTTTATTTTATATATATTTTACTAATTCAAATATAATTGCTGCTTGATTAAACTAACTAATTTCTTTGCAAGTATTTAAATAAATAATTTTTTTAAATAAAAAAAATGTTTGAGGATTTAGTACATTTTTTTCGGTATAAAGTCACGCAAATTTCTGTTTTATTACAAAATACACGCTAGAAGTTTATAAGATATTATATTTATCTGATGAGATAGGCTGCTGTTTAATCAATACGCGATTCCGATACGCAAAAGACAAATACAAATTCATAACATCACTAAATTATCCATAATGGTTTCAGCAGTCAAACGATTCTCAAAATAACCACGATGCGTGTTTTCGCTCGTTGTAAATAGGATATCAACTTCCTCACTGATAAATCGTGCAATTGGCGTATGACAGTAACGAAATATCAGCGCAATCTTGGAAAGAGAACAAGAAACACTGTTACGAGGATTGGAAAGAAAACGTCATATGTGTTCAGAATATAGAACACTCGTTTATATATCTTCGAACCGCAGAATGGCACTGATCGTTGTAGTTCTGGCTATATATCGATATATCGACAGAAACAATACACACCGAGTGTCCCAGAAATTCTTTTTATTCGATATAAAAATAATATAATAAAAAATATATAAAATAAATATAAAATAAATATATTCATTATTTAATATTCCGGTTTTCACATTATCAAGATTAAAACCGAGCTCTAATTACAAGAATATTTAACATTAAAAGTTGAGTAATTATAATGTAGATATAATATAGGTGTAAGTAATTATAATATAGAAGATGTAGTAAATTATAATATAGGAGAGAATTAAGAAACTAAATCGTATCGGATTTATCTTTAGAACGAAGGCGAGTGTAGAATAAATGGGAGAAAAACAAACGACAGAGAGCTATTTAAAAAATCAACGAGAAACGTGGGTTTGTAATCGTTTTAGCGAAGATCTGGAATTACACTCTCCGTGGAGAGGATTGTTCCATTGTTGTTTTATGTCGTTACGAGACTAATTCATTGCTTGAAAGTTACACCACTCTGATGTATAGTGTTAAACGTCGACGATGTTTCCCGTAATTTCGTACGGAGTTTTAGCGCCTTGATATATTGATTCTTTGCGATAAATTCAATTTATTCGCGGTAAATGTGCAACACACCAAAAAGTAACAAATCGATTTCTCGATTTTATTTAGAGTCCATACCCATTTTTCTAGTAGCAACCGTACTTTCACACCTTAATATACCATCGCGAATTTGATTTACGACGCCGCATCTCGACGTAAGCGGAAAATTGCTAAAAGGTGTTGTTTGCATATTAATAGCATTAAAAGGATTAAAATTGCAGTAATTAAGAAAAGTTAAATATAGATAGTTTAAATAGAGTTATATTATTTATATTTTTTTAAATAACATATAGAGTTTTATATATGTATATTAATAATGTATATTAAATAATATTGATAGATATAATTAGTAATTTGATTATAATTAATATTAATATAGATATA
>NW_021853374.1:21581-38615 GCF_003651465.1 Formica exsecta
TTTTTAATTTTTCAAATTTATAATTTATTTCTAGTTTCTTATGTATTTAATTGGGCCTATTTCTTTTGGAAATTTTAATAATAATAAATTAGGGAACATTTTCTACACGCGCAAAAGAGTTATTGATTGATGATAAAACTGAGCAAAATCTGTCCATCCAATTAGATTATCTCAGGCGATCTTTCGCAAAAAGTTAGCACCTCATATATTTTCAATATGCAATTTTTTTAGATGTTTTGCCGGAACTATTTCTAAAACTTATCAGGAACTGTAGAACTACTTGGGCTGCAAACAGAACTCTTGATAAAACTTTTTGAATATGAGGTGCTAACTTCACACCGGCATAAATGCATGTAATATTTCTAATTATCATTTATCTCGTGGAAAATTTAATACTACACCTAATATAATATTCCCCGATAATTTTATAATAGAAACTTCCTTTTTCTTTCATCGCGACTTAATTATGCACAATATAATTTTACCATTTCTAGTAATAACTCATTCCCTGTAAATTTCCTATGGCGAGGAAGCTCATAATTGAAATCTGCTTTCTTCTTTTTGCTCGATGTCCCTTGGAATATTCCAGCTATTTTTACTTTCTTATAAAAAAACAATTGTTTTTAAGAAAAAATATGTAATTATTTACAACGTATTTTTTAAAATAATTATTTGTTTTTTTTTACACTAATTTGTCTCATTATTCTGTACATAAAAGTATTACGGTAAGATTATTGAAAACTAAATATTTTACGAGATATTTTATTTTTTATATCAAAATATGTCAGATTAATTGTAAGATATAAAATAACTCTAAAAATACTTAATGAAAAAATACTTTATTACAGTGTTTTGAATGTCAGATTAAGATATAAAATAACTCTAAAAATACTTAATGAAAAAATACTTTATTATAGTGTTTTGAAAAGCTCTCGAGATAAGCTACAAGAATATGCAATAAAAAATGGGAGGAGATTCCAAAGAAAACATCGATCACATTGACCTGGCCTTGAAAAGGTCACTCAAGATCAAGTCCATATTTTCATCATAATCAAAATGTTTATTTTTCCGTATCTTCCATATTTTTCGAGATATTTGCCTGCGGCATTTAAAATGGGACACCCTGTATACATACAATGTATCAAATTACAATTATATCGTCCGGAAATTGTATCATCTTGCCATATGATATCTCATTTTAATCTCAACTCTTTTCAATCAAATTGGGCATAAATTTCCACTCGCTTTTCGATCGATCTACGACGACGGAAGAAATAACTGATCGTCTTCAGCGTCATACTAAAAAAACCCTCGCGTTTGCGAAACTCGAATCGTCTCTTCCTCCATTCGATACCGTCGTGGAAATCCATTACCGGATTCGCCAAGCGAGGGGGGCGGCCTTAAAATAATTTTAATCACGATATGGTCGTGACGAACGAGCGGAAAACAGATTATATTAGCGTAAAAAAATTCGTATCGCGGTCACGTATTACAGGGAAAACGTGATTCGCATGAGATTGGCATTGGCAAATACCTGCGCTAAGGAAGAGCTATCCTATGCAAGGAGATTAAGTCATAGAGGATGTAAAACAAAAGTACTTTGAACTCTAAAGGATTATAATGATATTATAAAAAAATTAATATCATCGATCAATAATTTTTCTGCGCGTGTAAAAAAATGTGCTCCCTAATTTATTATATATATTAATGAACTCTGCAATAAAAATAAATACAATTAAATATATCAGAAACTATAAGTAAATTATAAATTTTTAAAAGTTAAAAAGAAAATGAATATTAAATATTTTTAATATTTATTATATCTATTATAATATTTAATACATATGTATTACAAAATTCTATTTAAACTATTTATATTTAATTTTTCTTCTAATCACTGCAGTTTAAAATTTTTATCCATGCTATTAATATGCATCGCAATTTATTTAATTGTAAGATTCGAAATTTGACTTCTTACAGGTATACACATATTTTGCATAAATATTTATTAATTTATTGCATCTCATATGAAGCAATTTGCGTCGTGAGAAATTGTTGTCGTTTGAAAAATTGATTACGTACAGTATCGAATACCATTTATCAAGACTCGAGATGGAAGAGAGCATATTTCAGTTACGGAAGAAGAGCCTTAATCGCAATTCTCCCTCCATCAATTCCCCGAGTATTCATTACCGATTAGATCATTGCAGTATCGGCAGAACGATGCGCTCGATTGGCGCTCTTCTAATCTCAGACGTCCCTTGTCCCGGACGTACTCAAGGCACGTCTGTAGATATCGATCGAACTGCCGAGTCAATGGTTGATAAACGCACGTGATTACCGGAGCTGTCGCGGAAGAAACGATGTGCTGCTCGTGAAAGGAACGACTTGATTCGACGAAGAAAACATGACTTTTATCAGGACAGTTCGTATACGTGAGAGTCTCTTCTTTTAGTTTCTGATATATTTAATTCTGTCTATTTCTATTGCAAAATTTAATGATATAATTAAGGAACATCTTTTTTACACGCGCAGAAGAATTGTTGATGAATGATATTAAATTTATTATCATTTATTTTAATAAACAATATCGAAGGCGATTGAATGCAGACAATAAAAATAATTTTCTGTATCCCCTGCTTTTTGTCATCATGCACTTAAAAAAGAGATTTTTCTCAACATTATTATAATCGACAACAAGATTGTTCGGAATAACATTAATATAACAAATATTTTTTTATGAAAATATCACGCTATATATGATTAAGATAGAGATTATACGAGCGAAAATTGATATCATTCCTCAAATGTTTACTCTCCATCTTAATCCTGCGAATCATCATCATCAGTGCTCGAGACGAGAAATTATTGACGCGATGCAACTTGTCGAAAGCACTTACAATCAAGGCTCAATAGCTCCAGGCGAGATATCAACTTGTTGACAATTCTCGTACCGTATAAACTCCGCGTCATATGACAAGGATTATCGCGAACCAGGCACCGGTAGATGCAAAAAGAGCCGGATAGAAGCGATTATCGTTAATTGCAATTTCGATCCAACGTATATGAAAACGTCAAGTCCAAGGATATCGTTTGTCTATTCAAGGATCTCGATTATAATAAACACTAATTAGAAATATATGAACATATATTCTGTCGCGCTCTAAATTTCAATACTACACAAGCGGCGATATTTCGCGTTAAAAATGTTTTAATTTATTTTTTTCCTTCCAAATATATAGATAAAAGAAACTTCATTACTTTTATTTTTTACATCACATAAAAGATAATCTTTATTAAAAACTATTTCAATTATTCGCTACATCTCCAATTCTCTGTGGAAAAAATATCAGGTTGGCATATTATGCGAATCTGTCATTTACATGTCAAAATAATTTTTTTTTAATTTATTGTAAACCCGAGAGAGTTTGCGAGAATAAACGACTTCCCTTTGGTATTCTTTACGATTTGACCATATACTCGTATACGAGGGAAAAAATGTAGGTTGCCGCATGACTCAGCACGCCTAGCAAAGTGATAAGATCGACAAAGAAGATTGAGATCCGATACCCAGAGTTAATTTTACAATGTGCAAAATATAACGCGAAGATTGAATGTGGAAATTGGATTTTGCTAATTTATTGCGGTTTTACAAGGTTTACTACTTTTTTATTACTGTAAAAAGAAATTGACTGAAACTTTAGACAAAATGTCTGCAGTTTTTTTTCAAACACACTATCTGAATTTTCAGACAGAATGCTGTCTGAATTTTCAGACACACTCCTCTGAACTTTCAGTAAAATGACTTTGATGATTGAGGCAGATTGTCTGAAATTTCTAGAAATTTTTTTACAGTATATGCATTTTCAGGAACACACGCATATAGACACATTTCTAATGTATTCTATAAATATTAATTGCATTAATTTTAATTTATTGTACAAGAAGGTGATACAAATATGGTTTATAATATAAACATAAAATAAACATGATATCTTTATCATCGTTTAAAGTGGAAAATATAATACGTAAAATATAATAAAATACGTTTTGCAAACTCGATCCGGATCGATGTCGCGAACCACTTATGTTACGAGTGTATCAAATGAATAATTATGGCATATTTGAAATCGAGTATGATAGTAATTGTATTTTTATAATATATTATTGTTCAAGAGCTATTTTAGAAGAAAGCAATATGCTTCGTAAATAGTGTAAAGTAGTCGCTATAAATGTCATTATTATTAACGGAAAATATTCGTGGTAAATTAAAAGCGGAGGAAGATCGGAATAACATTCTCGAGAGCGTCGAAAATAAAAGCATGTATTTTTTTTTTTTTTTTTTTTTTTTTTAAAAATTTTTTTTTTTTTTTTTCCTCCTTTTTTACGTAACTAAGAACGCGAAGATTGAATGTGGAAATTGGATTTTGCTAATTTATTGCGGTTTTACAAGGTTTACTCTACTTTTTTATTACTGAAAAAAGAAATTGACTGAAACTTTAGACAAAATGTCTGCAGTTTTTTTTCAAACACACTATCTGAATTTTCAGACAGAATGCTGTCTGAATTTTCAGACACACTCCTCTGAACTTTCAGTAAAATGACTTTGATGATTGAGGCAGATTGTCTGAAATTTCTAGAAATTTTTTTACAGTATATGCATTTTCAGGAACACACGCATATAGACACATTTCTAATGTATTCTATAAATATTAATTGCATTAAAGAAGAATATTGAAAGATTTAAAACTGAAGTATGTAATCAAGAAAAATTAAATATAGATAGTTTAAATAAAATTCTGAAATATATATTAAATATATTAGAACATATAATTATTAATTTAATTATAATTAATAGATGCGTGGTGTTACGTAAAGCAAATGTTATCCAAATATTCGTATCTAATAAAATAATTTTAATAAATCTATTAAAATTATTTAAATAAATAATTTTAATAGATTGAGAACCGAGGAATTTATTTTAACTAGACATGTTTCATCGAACTCTTCAAGCGAGCAACTTCGAAAACGAAAAGATATCAAGAGACTTTTCGATCCCGCGATCTTTGATACATAAAGCCGTCGCATCGACCTATACTCACGACCTATACCTCACTCGCATCTCGATTTAAAATCGTGAGTGTTCAACTTTCTTCTCGCGGCCTCTCCTCGGCAAGTTGGCGGAAGTTTCCTTGCGCCTGTCAGTTCAGCGAGATGTCATTAGTACACGTCTTTACGCGCAATTTGATGACCAATCTCATCGTGAGTTACTTCGAGTTTAACCCAATTCGGCGCGACTTTCCTCGCGAAAAGAACTGCGAAATTGAACGCGGATGACGAAGACGAAATAGAGCAACTAGGCGGGAGATGGAAGCTTCATAAATAACGGAACGGCACGATTCGCGTATTGAAAGAAAATCGAAGCCGCTAAAGTTCCTTTCATCGCTATATTGAAAAAAAATGTACTAATTCCAAAAAAATTTTTTTTTATTTGAAAAAATTATTTATTTAAACATTTGCAAGAAAATTAGTTACACATATCAATCAAGCAACAGATATATTTGATTTTAATTTTTTTCTATCGCCTCTTCGATTGCTTGCGTTGGTTCTCGATTGACTCGCTTTCGAACGAAAGTCGACGAAGTATGGCAATTTCTCGACTTATGGCCTATTGCAAAAATCTCTTTACGCCATCGATATTGATTTTCCCTTCGGAAAACATTCTTGCCCGAGGAGAAAAATGGTGCTTGCTAATATTTCTCGAATATGAAGGGAGTTTAAACGCCGCAGAAAGTTTACCAGCAAGATACCAGTCACGGAAAGCGAATCTATAAATTGCGATTTTGTTGTTGTTTCAGGAAACATTTGTCAAAGACCACCCGAAAGAGATTTAACGTTGTAAAGTCAATAGTTTCGAACTCTCTCGAAAGCTCGATAAATATGATCGATAGAAGAAAAGTTCCCGCAGCTTTTCTCAACATTTTCGTTGTTGCTATTCGTTTCTATTCAAATAAAAACAAATGGCGGGATGCTATTGCGAAGTGTGCTCTTGAAAGACTGTTGACCGCAAACAATCGGATAAAGAAGAAAGACACAGGAATAATAATTCATCTTCTTGTTTAGAAAAATAAAGACGCTATTTGGATTTACGTCACATTTTATAAAACTTTCGAGTATTTTACGATCTCGACGAATTTTAACAATATTAGATTATTCAACTTCAGACGCAAATTCGGTTTACGATAAACGAAGTCGAGCGCTTTAAAGTAGAACTGCAATAAATCGTTTTATAGGAAATCGACGACATTGCCGATAATTTGAAGCGACTATCACAGAAAGTGTCGAAATGTCCTTACGAGTAGTTACTATAGTTATTAAGGGGATCCCAAAGGGTCTGTTTTACCGATAAAAACTTTATTTTGCAAAATCTTTTTTTTGATTATAGATATCAAAAAATCCTTTTCCACAATTAAAGTATACACAAAACATTTTTGAAAACAAAGTATATATTCTTATTTATTTAAGTAAAAAAAAAATCAAAATTAACAAAATGTATTTATTTGATTAAAAAGAATTTTATTTTCAGTGTAATGATGTACGCGATATCCAGCGAAGTAATCGCGTCAACATGGAAATGACAAAAGTTTCTTAATGTTTCAGATTAAAAATTTATAGAATGACTTAGATTAATAAAAGACTCCACGAAAGAATCGTATACAGGGTGTCTATTTAAAGCTTGTAAAAAAATTGTCTGAAAATTCCCTGAAATTTTTTTGTTAAAAATTCCAAGTAAAGAGAATTTTTTTTGAGATTTTTTGAATGCAACTTTCTGAAATAAATTTTTTTATTGTGTGCGTTGTGTAATGCTCTTCATTCGTATGAAGGAAAAAATCCGGAGCCACTTAAGTTTCAAGTATTAAATTTGCAAATTAAATGCGCTTTATACAGCACCTGCGATGTAAAAAATTTGCAGAGATCTTTGATTTCGTTGTGGAAAATTAAAATATAAAGAAGACTGTTATATATGTATAATGGTATAATTATTCATCTATTTTAATATATTCTTTTACCTCAATTTATTAATTAACAACAATTTGGTGTCAGCATTTAACATTAATACCCAATGTATCATTTTTAAAAAAATTTGATGTCAGCATTTAATATCAATACTCATTTATGCAACATATTTCTACATTATTTGAATATTCCTATGTAACTCTAAATTCGTCAAATGATGCGTCATTATATAAACAGTCATTATATAAATCTTTTAAAAAATTCCCTGATCTTCCAGATATTTTTGTTTAAAATTCCAGATAAAGAGAATATTTTAAAGATTCTTTCGTGCAACTTTTTAAAATAGGTTTTTCTAATTCTTTTAATTAAAGAAAAACACAGAGCCACTTAAGTTTCAAATGAAAGATTTACAAATGTATTAAAAAAAAACTAACAGCTTTCGTGAGATAAACATTTTTTACTTGTATAATATATTTTTTATTTTTTTATCACTAAAAATGCAATAAATAATATGTATTGCATATTTAATATTTTGTTAAGAATATATATACAGAGTGTCCCATTTTAAATGACGACCTCAAACATCTCTTGAACAATGCATTTTAGAGAAAAATGTTTTAGACAAAAGTTGTAGAGTTCAAATAGAGCCAATAGACGATCTTATTAGATTTTGGATCAGAGATCCGTGTTGAGCCCAGTAGGGCCCAAGTCTATTTTTTTAAATGAAACCCTCTATTTTTCATTGCATATTCTTGTAGCTTATCTCGAGAGCTTTTCAAAACACTATAATAAAATATTTTTTCATTAAACATTTTTCGAGTTATTTCATCTCTTAATCTGACATATTTTGATATAAAAAATAAAATATCTCGTAAAATATCTAGTTTTCAATAATCTTACTGTAATACTTTTATGTACAGAATAATGAGACAAATCAATCGGTACAAAGAAAACAATTATTTTTAAGAGAAAAAGTGTGTACTTACTTATTTACAATGTATGTTTTTTAACATTTTAACAATTATTTGTATTTTTTATACCAATTAATTTGTCTCATTATTTTGTACATAAAAGTATTACGGTAAAATCATCGAAAACTAAATATTTTACGAGATATTTTATTTTTTATATCAAAATATGTCAGATTAAGATATAAAATAACTCGAACGTTCAATTTTCTCAAGCTAATAAAAAAAAGAGAGAGAAAAATATTCCAAACATAACAAAAAGAAAAAGAAAAACAACCGTTTTACAGCACAAATCTAAAAAACAAATTATACATTTTTTTATTCTCTTCATCCGCTATATAATTATTATTTTGTTAGCGCGCGAGATATGTTATTATTATATTATACACTGAAAAAAATGTACTAAATCCCCAATTTTTTTTTATTTAAGAAAATTATTTATTTAAATATTTGCAAAGTTATTTCAATCAAGCAGCAAATATATTTGAATTAATAAAATAGGGGAATGTAGGGTAAAACCGGGTAGGCGGGTCAAACCGAGTATCTCTATTTCTTCGTGATAAGTCCTACAATCTTTGGCCAACTCGTGTTATTTCTTTTTTGAGAGAAATCCAAAGTTCTCGGGCCAAAAAAGATCAATATCGGAGCAATCATCGTGTATTTTTTCTACACAGAGCATATGTTTCGGTAAATGCAGCATTGCATTCTGTACATATTAGAGAGTACGTCGCACTAGTTTTGATCGTCACTTTGTATGCCGGAATATACAACCGTCGTGTTTATTACTTTCCTTGTATTGGGGCAAAACCGGGTACGTATACACCTCATATAATAAAAAGAGAAAAAACTGCCATTCTGATTTTCTCTGCCTACAAAAAGCAGTTTAAAATAGAGACTGCCACTCAGAAAAAGAAATCACCAAAAAAAAGAAAGCTTTTTGAGACCCCTAAAGATAAAAAATTAAATAAGAAAATCCCGCAGCAATGTAGAGCAAGAGAATATCTTTATTTGTAATTTTTGTTTATAGAATATATTTCTGTATTGTATTTTTTGATTAAAATAAATCAAGATTTCGTAATTACACGGTATTTTATATGCTTTCAAATGGGTACCTGATTTTACCCTACCAGTGGGACAAAACCGGGTATTTTGACTTCTTCAAAAAATCCTATTATCCTTGGTAACTAAATATTTTTTTGCAGCAACTAATCTTATTTTCTCATAGTTCAAGGTTCACTAAAGATTACTAATGGTCAGGAGAATTTTTTTTGCCCTTCGATTTTTGTAGGAAGACAAATCCAAAAAAAAACCCGGTTTTACCCTACTTTCCCATATAATAAAAACAAAGCATTTGCATTTTTATTTGCAAATAAATAAAAATTTTTTATCTTTAGTAATAATTTACTTAATATAACAAAACTTTTTGGAAACAAAATTTATATATAAGTTTATATTTTTTTAAGTAAAAAGATAAAAATTAACAAAGTGTATTTATTTGATTGAAAACAATTTTATTTTTGGTATATATTATTATTATATGTATAACTCTCACAAAACAAACACTTTTTTACTATATCGCAAAAGTCCATTACGAGCAACAAGCAAGTTTCAAAAGTTAGAACAAAGCTTACGTCACGAGCTTTGTTCGACCGGTTGCTACGTCAAGGGGAACGTGAAAAGCTTTGGGATATTTCGGTGACGAAAAATTAAATAATCATGCGAGAGGAGGTGAACGATCGAGACTAAACTATTCGCACGTAGGGAAGAAGAGGCCTATTGATCGTCGCCAAAGAAACGGCGGTGTCCCTCCCTCGTCCCTGATATGACATCCCGTCGAGGAGATGTTCCATTTGCGATTTCCTGTCGGTCGCCGATCTCTTGCAAATGCCATTCTCCTTCCCGATCTTCCTTGCACGCGTTCTCTTCCTCTTTTTTTCTTCCTCTTTTTTTCTCCGACCCGTGTAATTTACAAAAGAATCCTCGCCTTTGGATAATTTTGCAATGCCAATAATAATAATGATCTCGTGCTCGAACGAGATATCCCAGCCGGCTCTGTATATAATTGCACGGTGATGTAGTACCTGCTTGATGATATTATTGAAGCACGATCGTATGATGTATCATATTTTCATTAAATAATATTAATTAAATTACGGTTTAATCTCAATTGTCCTCCAAGAGAAACGGGGAAAATTACCCAATGAATATACGGTTGTGACAATGGAAATTACGCGCATTTATGATATGTACGATGTGACAATATGTCGCATCTAATTCGTGAATTTATTTATTTATGTATTATTAACCGAAAGAAAGAGAATGAAAATATATTCGCAGAGAGAGCGAATTCGATGCCTCACAAAAACGAGCAATAAACGTTTCGCTCTCTTTGACTCGGTGATATTATATCGACAGAATAAATCGCTCGAGGCACAGCTTTAATAATAAATTGTTCGAAGATGAAACGCTTATATAGTTCATATACAACATAAAAAAGAATCGTCCATTTCAATATTTGAAAACACACATATCAAATAATAGAACTAATTATAAGAAGCCTCTTAAGAGGCTCAAGAGAGATTTAAAAAATATTCGTTATACAGTCGTATTAAAAATCTTGAAATAAAAAAAATTATACTAAAAATTTATCAAGGAATTTATTAGTAAAATAGCAAGAAATGATCCTTGCAAATGCCATTCTCCTTCCCGACCTTCCTTGCACGCGTTCTCTTCCTCTTTTTTTCTCCGACCCGTGTAATTTACAAAAGAATCCTCGCCTTTGGATAATTTTGCAATGCCAATAATAATAATGATCTCGTGCTCGAACGAGATATCCCAGCCGGCTCTGTATATAATTGCACGGTGATGTAGTACCTGCTTGATGATATTATTGAAGCACGATCGTATGATGTATCGTATTTTCATTAAATAATATTAATTAAATTACGGTTTAATCTCAATTGTCCTCCAAGAGAAACGGGGAAAATTACCCAATGAATATACGGTTGTGACAATGGAAATTACGCGCATTTATGATATGTACGATGTGACAATATGTCGCATCTAATTCGTGAATTTATTTATTTATGTATTATTAACCGAAAGAAAGAGAATGAAAATATATTCGCAGAGAGAGCGAATTCGATGCCTCACAAAAACGAGCAATAAACGTTTCGCTCTCTTTGACTCGGTGATATTATATCGACAGAATAAATCGCTCGAGGCACAGCTTTAATAATAAATTGTTCGAAGATGAAACGCTTATATAGTTCATATACAACATAAAAAAGAATCGTCCATTTCAATATTTGAAAACACACATATCAAATAATAGAACTAATTATAAGAAGCCTCTTAAGAGGCTCAAGAGAGATTTAAAAAATATTCGTTATACAGTCGTATTAAAAATCTTGAAATAAAAAAAATTATACTAAAAATTTATCAAGGAATTTATTAGTAAAATAGCAAGAAATGATCATTTAAATAATTTCGCTATAAAAAATGAGATTTATAAAGCGATTTTCTTGACAGGAAGCGAAATTAAAATCGGCCATCAATTTTCGTGTTAAATCATACTTAGAGTGTCGCAAAATTTCCTTGATAACAGATTCTTTAGGCAATTTAGAAGTAATTTTTTTTTTTCAACGAGGATATCCAAGGCATTAATAATTTTCAAAGTATTATACAGGCAATTGAAAAAGGGCTTTCAAGATTTATATTTTGTGGAAATGAAAGATGAACAAAAGAACATTCTTTAATTAATACACTCTTCAATTAATTTCAGATAGATTACTTTAATAGAATTTTAACTTGAGGCTTAATTTGCAATGGAAAAAAATAAAAGCTTGCAAAAAATAAAGACTTTCTTCGGCCAGATAATCTGATAGTTTAAAAGATATCAGGAGATTTTGGGACATCTTACATTTCCCATTTTTCGTACAATCTTATTAGTATGTATATATTCGGAGTGTTTATTCAAATATTGTGAAAAAATTCCTTGAATATTCCCTGATCTTCCAGGTATTTTTGTTCAAAATTCCAAGTAAAGAGAATATTTTAAGATCTTTTTTTATGCGGTTTCCTAAAATAAGTTTTGTTATTGTACGCGTTTTCTAATGATTTTTACTCATACAAAAAAAAAGACAAAGCCACTCAAGTTTCAAGTGCTAAATTTATAAATGTACTGGAAAAAAGCTGAAGAGCTTTCTAAGATAAAAATTTTTAACTTGCATAACATTTTCTTTTTTTATCACTAAAAAATAAAATAAAGAATGTGTATATTCATTATTTTGTTAAGACATTGAATATATAAACAGAGATAGAAATATATTTATAATATATTTAAAACACATAATTTTCAACTTGGTTTATTGGCGGATTGCAAACTGCTTACAGTATAAGAGCAAAATTATAAAAAAAAAAAAAAAAAAAATTTTTTTTTGAAAATTCCCTGAATCTCAATAAAATTCCATGAGAATTCCCTCATTTCTCCAAGTACAAAAAAATTCTCTGAGAATTCGTTTTCCATGCTTTTCCAGGGAGTAGACATTCTATATATTTTGCATTAACGTAATTCACCGACAAGTTTTGATCAAGTAACGCTGATTTCAATACAAGATGGCGCTAACCAAGTTTCGCTTCGAAGTCTGCGAAATCCACGGTGTTGATCGGAGAGCAGAGATTGTGTCCATTCGTGGTAGAAACTCCAGATTAATCGATCCGGAGAATTCAACCGCTATTCGTATCCGTTCGCCACCGGCGTACAAAATGTTTAGTTCTCGTCTGAATCAACTCGCGGAAAATACGTGGAAACTCGTTAAACAAACGGCGGCGGCGGTGATGTTTAACGATGTAACATCTCTCACGGATGTTCCCGCAACGGCAAAAAGGCAAAAGTTGTCTCGCGCGTGCGAAACTTGGAACGTAGTTCGTTCATTTACCGAGAAGCAAGAGTATAGAGTCGCCAACTTCCACTTCCTCTGCGAAAATTTCACTTCGCGGAAAACTTGGCGATCATTAATTCAGCCGAGTCCATAGTTCAACTACAACCATCCCCTGTGGCTAAAGATAGTCCGTCGCAACATAGTGGTATTGTCGATTACAAGCGCGCCAATGTCACCATTATTGGATGAAAGTCTACAAAGTGTCCTTGTAAAAAAATTCCCTGAGAATTCCTTCATTTTTCAGGTAATATGTTCAAAATTCCAGGTAAAACTAGAGAATTTTTAGATGGAACTTTTTCAAATAAGTCTTTTTTTGTGTGCCTTTTCTAATGCTTTTCACTCATACAAAGGAAAAATAAACCAATTAAATTTTAAATATTAAATTTAAGAATGTACTGAAAAGAACTGAATGACTTTTATAAGATAAGCATTTTTTACTTGCTATATTTTCATTTTCTATCATTAATTGCAAGAATTACAATAAAAAATGTGTACTCAGTATTTTTTGCTATGACAATGAACATATAATCAAGGAGAGAGAGAGAGAGAGAAATATATATATATATAATATATTTGAAACATATAATTCACAATCATTGGTCAATCAGATTGTCGATGCTTACAATATAAGAACGAAATGATCAAAAAGAGAATTTTTGAAAAAATTCCCTGAGTTCGAATTCCATGAGAATTCCCTAATTTTTCAAGGTAAATACAAAATCCCTGAGAATTCTAGTTTTTCTAGGTTTTTCCAGGGAGTAGATATCCTGGTCTACTACTAGGAGGATGCTAGATACAGGAATTATATGAGGCGGAAAATTATGGAACAGTTAAAAAAGTATCGCGCGAGTTGGCCGCTTGTCTAACCGACAATGTGTTTGCCCTCCATTTTATAACGAGATGCCGTAACTCTTGGCCATAAAATATTCGTCTTGTTTCATTTAATAGAAAAAAAGCATCGTATAATAGACAACTTTTATGATATCGCTTTAAGACGGAGCTTTTATATTGTAGTTTAAAGCTTTCGTAATATCTAATATGGTTTTATCAAGAAATTTGTATCTTCTGTGTTTCTCATTTTTATAGGGTTGCACGAGATATCAAGACTAGTCTTAATGTTATCTTGTCTTGTCTTAAAATTCGGGACAAGATCAAGATAAGATTTTTAATTAATTATCAAGACAATACCAAGACTAACATTGTCAAAATTATTGGTTTTTAAACAAAGCCAAAATACGTAATAATTGTGTATATGTAAATTAAATGAGAAAAAAATCATATTATACAAATATAAAAAATTTTATTTAATAAATGAAAATATTTATATTAACAAAAATTGAGGAATAATTAATACAGTAAACAAAATAAACAATATAACATTTTCCACAGTCATTTAGCTCATTAAAAACATTATATAGTCTTATGGGAAGTAAACGAATGACATAAATGACATAAATAATCTTAAATTATTATGTATTATAAAAATTATATATTGTTAAATATTATTTTAAACAATCACATTCAGTATTAGACAAAAATTGCTAACAAAAGAATTTGAAATGGATCTTTTCCAGACTAGAACTTTTTCCCTCGCATCGAACTTTTTCTATTTTCTCGTTTTCCCTTTTTCCTCGGTTGCGTTATCTTTCCGTGTGCGAAACTGACGGTAAAATAAATCCGAATGCGGATGCTATCGGGAACGGGACTATATTTGCAACGGGTCCAGTCGAGTGGCATCCACGTGAAACGACATTATTCGCACGAGAGCGCGAGCGTAACAAAAGTTGGACAATCACATTGTGACATTTAGTCGACTCGGTCACGTACGAGCTTCAAACCGCAAAGTTCTTTTCGCCCTATATGAGCTTCAGATATGTTGCTTATTTGAGGAAGGAATGTAAAAAACATTTCTTCCACACTTTTAAATGAGCTTGAAAACAATTTTCACGCCTCTGATGCTGGAAATCGGAAATAGGAAAGGATTACTATCGCTCATAATGTTTACGGACGTCGTAAATGCTTTCTGGCGCCCTTAAAATTTAACGATGGCCAGATAATCCACCTGCGTGCGAATAAAACATCGTAAATTTCTTCTTTTTTTTTTTTACGATTGAGCGCAATTCTTCGAGCTGTAAAATGGTATGCTGGATAATTTACGCAGCTTCAGCTCGCATTTGCCATAAAACTCGAAAATAAAACTAATGATGCTGTCTTGCTGACTTCTCGGAGGAAGAGATAAAGTTCGTTTTTCGCGAAACGGAACCGACGATATAAGGTTCGACCCTTCTTCCGCCACGCGTCTTCCGACCTTCCAATTCGATTTCGGGTTTCGCGGCATTCGATTACAAACACCTGTGCTCAGTAGACCGAGTTAACAGACGGGAGAGAAAAAGAAAGGAAAAAAAAGATGTGTGAGGGATATGGATGTCACTTGCACGAGACATCAAGACTTGAAATTATCTTGTCTTGTTTCAAAATTCGAGACAAAATCAGGACAAGATTTTTAATTAGTTATTTAATACGTGTGTGTAGTGTTTTGGGAAGTAAACGAATGACATAAATAATTATAATTATAAAAAAAATGTTAGGTTTTATTTCGGGGTTATGCATTGAGAGAGCAGAGCTGCATGTGATCATTCTATGGATTTCGAAGCAAATTTTAGTAATACTGACTATTCATATATTCTTAACTTTCTGATTGCTCGATACATGTTCTACTCTTCGATTAATTATTAACCGATTTTTTTGCACGCGCTGAAAATGGTTCTAAAAGGGATCAAAACGTACGTTTTTGCGCTTTATGTAGATTATATCTAATTCATGTAATTAATAATCTTATCTGTGCGCGTCTTATTTACTGCACTGGTCCTTTATTGCCTATTTAATTTTTGTTGAATAATAATCTTAAATTATTATATATTATAAAGATTATATGTTAAATATTATTTTAAACAATTGTTCAATATTAGATAAAAATTGTTAATAAAATCGAGACAAGACAATACAAGACGAGATCTTTGCTACAAAATTCACTCGAGATCAAGATTTAAGTTTCCGAAAATTTTCAATACCAATACAATATTTTATAAATATTGTCTTGTCTTGAGTCTTGTGCAATCCTACTTATTTTAAAAATTACATAAGTACAATTTCGCATAAATTGTTAAGTCGCTTTAAAGAGACACAATCTTCTTCTCTTTTCGCACAATTCAAGTCATAGATTTCTTTGAGAGCATCACGAGATGTATGATGTCCAGTGAGATAGTAACTTCGTGATAAATGTCACTCGGACAATAGAACTTCATAGTGCGAGACACTAGTTCAAATTCTCTGTATTTTCACGTCGCTATAATACGAGAAAAGATTATCTACAAGTTGAGACGAATGTACCCTTGGCAGCGAAGGAATTGCTCTTCCCAAGAGTAAACGATTAAATGCGACTACGGTCTGACAAGTAGTATAAGTATAAAGTAGGTCAGACGAATGTTCGCGTACCCGTAAACAGCGCGGTAGATTAAAATATTATTCTCTTCTCAACTAAAACGCGACTTGGAGAAAATATTTATGAAAAAGATATATAACACATAGGGTACAAAGAAAACAATTATTTTTAAGAGAAAAAGTGTGTACTTACTTATTTACAATGTATGTTTTTTAACATTTTAACAATTATTTGTATTTTTTATACCAATTAATTTGTCTCATTATTTTGTACATAAAAGTATTACGGTAAAATCATCGAAAACTAAATATTTTACGAGATATTTTATTTTTTATATCAAAATATGTCAGATTAAGATATAAAATAACTCAAAAAGTACTTAATGAAAAAATACTTTATTATAGTGTTTTGAAAAGCTTTCGAGATAAGCTATAAGAATATGCAATGAAAAATAGGAGGTTTCATTTAAAAAAATTGACTTGGGGCCTATTGTGCCCAACACGGACCTCCGATTCAAAATCAATTGAGATCGTCCATTGGCCCTTTTTAAACCCTACAACTTTTGTCTGAAACATTTTTCTCTAAAATATATTGTTCAAGAGATATTTGAGGCCGTCATTTAAAATGGGACACCCTGTATATAACTAAATAAATAAATAAATAT
>NW_021853374.1:38681-40856 GCF_003651465.1 Formica exsecta
AAAAACATGTACTATATATTCAATATTTTGTTAAGACATTGAATATATATATAAATAGAGATATATATTTATAATATATTTAAAACACATAATTCACAATCGGCGAATTACCAACTGTTTAATATATGCAATAAAAACAAATGATCAAAGAGAGAATTTTTTTTAAATTCCCATAGACCCAAAAAGATTTCATAAAAATTTCCTGATTTTTCCAGATACAAAAGAAATCTCCAAGAATTTCAGATTTTTCAGGGAGTAAATACCATGCCTACAATATATATATATATATATATTATTCGACTAATTTGAAATCGACTTCTCCTCGGTAAAAATTCGAGCAAAAAAATAATTTTCCTCCATAAATCTTAATTTTCAAGTTAAATATTTCGATAATTATATCCAATTAAAATTATGTTAAAACAAAGTCAGGCTAAGATTGAATGAAGAAAATAAGCTCTTGTCGCCCACTTATATATTTCTAGGGCTTGATTTGTGAAAATTGTGTGACTCAAAGCATTCCTTATGATTTCATTATGACGTAACAATTGAATAAATCAGTCATTAACGAGAGCTTATAAAAGCAATACCTGCAACCTTATCGATATAGTGGAAACTTTGGAGCCGGCATCCTTTGCCGACCAGCGTTATCTTGTATTGTATTCTTAATATTTAAATGGCCGTAATGATCTGGGGTGGGTCATGTATTCGGGCCAACAACAGGTTATATTAGAGTGTAAATTCAGTTTTTATGCGTATATACTGGAAGAAGAGAAGAGAGAGAAAGAAGGAATTTTTGTTGGGAGGTGGTAGGAAAGGAAAAATGGGAAAGCGCAGGCCAGGGTTGAGTCGAGAATCGAACCCGAGATCTCCGGGATGTCATGCTCGCTACACTCTGAGTCACCGGAGGCTTTTTTAGGAATTTTTGTTGGGAGGTGGTAGGAAAGGAAAAATGGGAAAGCGCAGGCCAGGGTTGAGTCGGGAATCGAACCCGAGATCTCCGGGATGTGAGTCAGGCGCGCTACACACTGAGCCACCGGAGGCCCCCTGACCAGCGTTATCAATTACAAGAAAATTCATTAAGACGGTTCGAGTGTCCCGACGCGTTCCATTCGAACGTGTTTCGTTGTTTACGAAAAAAAGGAATGAAATTCTTGTGGAATAGAAAGCGGAAAAGAATGGAAACAACTACGACGAATAGAGGAAGGACATACAACGTGCATCGCAACTGTTCGGTATGATACAATAAAACACTTTCGCAACCTTGAAATGCGACAGGAAGCCCGACACGTTTTCGCGGAAATACTGCCTTCGATGACGAGAGAGCTCGGTCGACACCTATAGAAACTGGTCCAGCGTGTAGAAATAACGAAGTGAATAGAGCTCTCTCCGCAAAATCGATGCTCCGAGGTCACCCGAGAGTATCTCTTGCTTGCCAGTAGGATTGCACAAGATTCAAGACAAAACAATATTCCTAAAAATATTATATTGGTATCGAAAATTTTCGGAAACTTAAATTTTGTCTTTGTCTCGAGTAAATCTTGCAAAAATCTCGTCTTGTATTGTCTTGTCTCGATTTTATTAACAATTTTTATCTAATACTGAATGATTATTTAAAATAATATCTTAAAGATATATATTTTATAGATATATAATCTTTTTATACTGGATGTCTATTCAAAACTTGTAAAAAAATTCCCTGATTTTTCAGATAATTTGTACAAAATTCCAGGTAAGATAAGAGAATTTTTGGATGAAACTTTTTAAAATAAATCTTTTTTGTGTGCGTTTTCTAATGCTTTTCACTCATACAAAGGAAAAATAAATCACTTAAATTTTAAATATTAAATTTAAAAATGTATTAAAAAGAACTAAATGACTTTTGTAAGATAAGCATTTTTCATTTGCATAATATTTTCATTTTCTATCATTAATTGTAAGAATTACAATAAAAAATGTGTACTCAGTATTGTATATTCAATATTCTTTGCTGTGACAATGAACATATAATCAAGAAGAGAAAGATATATATTTAAAATATATTTGAAATATTTCACAATCATTGGCCAATCAGATTGCCGATGCTTGCAATATAAGAACAAAATGATCAAAGAGAGAATTTTTGAAAAAATTCCCTGAGTTCGAATAAAATTCCATGAGAATTCCCTGATCTTTCAA
>NW_021853374.1:47937-58741 GCF_003651465.1 Formica exsecta
GTGTGTGTGTGTGTGTGTGCGCGCGCGCGTGCTTCCTGTCCGTGCTTGTACTTAGGTATATTTCAAACTTGTTTTGTTAATAACTTTTTAATAAGCAACGAGCGACGATTAAATTAGAAGAAAAAGTTACTCAGAATTATGTCCTTGATAACATATGTCAAGGTCAAGATCATTGGGGCTGGGTCCCCTATTCGCTATATTTACCCTTTAATTTACTCACTGTTCTTAATTTCATGCTCTACTTTTATTTCATGGCATTTTTCGATAAACCTAATAATTTTAATGTTGTTTTAAGTTTTTTGGTAAAAATTATTTTGTTTCGTTTTCTTGCAATTTTTTTCAAAACAAAACAAAAACGAGCAAATCTCTAAAGGACTTTTTTCTGATTGTTAGTTTATCGATTCCTCACACACTCCCGAAGTTTTGATATTTAATTTCGAGACACCCTGTATGTTAAATATAATTAAACACTAATAAGAGCATATATAAAAGCGTATACACAACACGTGCGCGCATACACACGCACACGCACACGCGCGCACACACACGCACAAATGTGTATTTCTCTCTATATTATACGCGAACTTTTTCGACAAAAATGCCTCTTATTTAAATAAATAACAAATTTAAAGATATAACTTTGCTTGTATAAATTAACTCTCTATCTCTTTCTTTTCGATTCTTTGAAATCTTCTCGACATTACATACATATTTATATATGCACGCTTTATAAATAGTAGACTTTAAATTAAGATTTCGTTCTTCGTCTTCGTCGCGACATCGGGCACCCTTTTATATGTTCGCAAACAAAGACAGTCAACAAACCCGATCTCATCGGTGAAACAGCTCTTGCAAAACGATTAACCAATCGGATCCACAACACACTCCGTATCCAATTATCTGCTTCTCCCGCGGCAAACTTCCTTGATGCACGACGATCGATCGGATGAGACTCGTGAATCGCGATACACCGTTTAAGAATTGTGAGACGCGTCATAACTTCGTTCCTTGAAAGATTCTTCGAGAAAGAAAAACATAATTTGGGATCAAAATTTTCTCAATTGTGCGTCAGAAATTGATAATCTCTCAAAGTTCTCACAAATTTCTCACACAAAAAATGTATTACATCATTCAGCAAATCTATCCAAAGCTTGTAAAAAAATTCCCTGAGAATTCCCTGATTTTTCAGATAATTTGTTCAAAATTCCAGGTAAAATCAGAGAATTTTTAGATAAATCTTTTTAAAATAAGTTCTTTTTGTGTGCGTTTTCTAATGCTTTTCACTTATACAAAGGAAAAATAAACCACTTAAATTTTAAATATCAAATTTAAAAATGTATTAAAAAGAACTAAATGACTTTTGTAAGATAAGCATTTTTCATTTGCATAATATTTTCATTTTTCTCATTAAATGTAAGAATTACAATAAAAAATATGTACTCAAGTATTGTGTATTTCTTGTTATAACAATGAATATATAATTAAAAAGAAAGATATATATTTAAAATATATAATTCACAATCATTAGCCAATCAGATTGTCAATGCTTGCAATATAAGAACAAAATGATTAAAGAGAAAATTTTTAAAAAAATTTTCTGGGTTTGAATAAAATTCCATGAAAATTTCCTGATTTTTCAAGGTAAAAACAAAATCCCTGAGAACTTTAGGTTTTCTAGGTTCTTCCAGGGAGTAAACATCCTATACTATTTATGTCATTCGTTTACTTCCCAAAACATTATATATAATGTTTTTAATGAGCTAAATAACTATGGAAAATTTTATATTGGTTATATATATTTTGTTTACTGTATTAATAATTTCTAAGCTTTTGTTAATATAAATATTATTAGTTATTAAATAAAATTTTTTTAAGTTTGTATAATATAGTAATTTTTTTCCCATTTAATTTACACACAAATATATATATTTCAATTTTTTTTTTTTTTTAAATCAATAATCTTGACAAGACCGATAATCTTAACAATATTAATCTTGGTATTGTCTTGATAATTAATTAAAAATATTATCTTGATCTTGTCTCGAATTTCGAGACAAGACGATATCGAGACTAATCTTGATATCTCGTGCAACTCTATAACTTGCCAGCTAACTAACAATAAACTGAAATATGCGATCACTGAAATTTCCCATCCGCAGCAACAGATCCATAAACGCGGGCGAGACTTAATCACGGGCATTAATTAATGCAGTGCTGGGATTTAGATGCAACTTTCGGCCGGATTTCTTGACTCACGCCTACGGTTCCCTCTCTTACTGCTTGCGTTATCGGCATCGATCACTCTCGCGTCGTTAATTAAACTCATCGACAGAAATTGCGCCGTGTATCGTGACGATACTTATCCCCGCGATACCAGTGCCGTGTGTCTCTTCTCCACCGTCGAGATTCAATTACCCGATCGATCGAATCGAAGGCGACTGCGATGAGAGCGCGTTATCGCGTCAACTTTTCGATCGCGTTGGCTTTCAATTAGGGATATCGGCGACGGAAAACGCGCAAGCACCCTACCAGAAGCACGAGAATAATCCCCACACGCGGTGATCTAATTAATATTGACGTCGGTTAAATTACAATCCGCCTATACACGTGGAATTCTGGGTCGAAATTTCTCCTTCTTTATTCCCGGAAAATATGGCTCTACCTTTCGCATAATTAATTAGCATCCTTGTCCCCTCCGCAAGGCACGATTATTTTCTATAGAGTACAGATACATTTCAATAATCCGTACATGGAAGCGAGGGTAAGTTTCCAGATGTACATCACCCGGATACAATTTTAATGAGAAAATTAATTAGCAGGCAACCTGAATAATTGAGAGAATTTTCGCGATGTATCTAAGGATATATAGTTAATCAAGTTTGTAATTAACGTATAAATTATTAGTTTATTACGTCATTCCATGAATATTTGCCCCAAAATCACCTCTCTCGACGACGTTGAATTTATTGCGGACGGTAAATATGTTATGGCACGGTCTCTCCTTGAGCGCGTTCTATCATTGTCCGGGCGACTGAATAGACGAGCCCTCGAAGGAGGAACTGCAACGCTAATTAATAGTATCGGCGATCTATTAAGCGCAACCGAAACTCGATTACTCCGCGTTTCCAAACGAAACTTCCTCTCCAGCCCAACGTGCTGGCACCTCGCTTGCTTTGTTCCTTGACGTGTTGCATCACGGCGGTTACACGATCTTTCTCTTTCTCTCTCTCACTTTCTCATATATGTATAATATCGTTATAGGAGCAATAATGGTGTATCGGGGAGAAAAGGGTCGAATGTAAAATTCACATAAGCAAATTCCGCCATTGTAGAACCTAGCTAGCATATTTAGTGGGGTATAATGTAGCGTAAATGTTTGCACATATAGCTCTACAAATTATCGGATAACCGCGCAGAATCGGAATTCGTCATCAAATATGCGTATACTGAGTAAATGAATTATTTATCGTAAAAGCGAAATGGTATATTAGTACAATTTTGGTTTATTTAAAATATTAAAAAATACCTATTGCTGGTTGCTATATTTAAATTGCATAAAATTATAAAATATGAATACATATTTTGGTTTTATCAATACTGTAAAACATTTTCTAAAAATACAGACACATTTTTGTCTGACTTTTCGGATCTGGGTGTCTGAAAGAAATTTCAGACAATCTGTCTTAATCATCAGAATCGTTTTTCTAAAAGATCAGAAGAAGATGTGTCTGAAAAATCAAACAGCATTCTGTCTGAAAATTCAGATAGTGTATCTGCAAGAAAGCTGGAGATACTTTGTCTGAAGTTTCAGTCAATATTTTTTACAATGAAAATTTTCCACAAATTTTCGACTTATGACTTGACGCTAAAAAAAAACATGAATGTCACACGATATTATTCTGAGAATAACACTTGGTGTAAACCTATTGGACGAATTTTTCGGGTTGGCAGAAACGGCTATACCGTTTTCAACGTTATTAACCACGCGGGAGAAAACTCGATTATCCGTTGGACGCAATGAGATTTTCTAATCCTGTATGTACATCGCTCAATCTCCTGGAACGAAACTCATATACGTACATACCGCGATATTAAATCAAGGCATTTTCGCGTCACCCATATTCCACCGACGCTTTGTCACTATGGGAATTTCGCAAAGAACGTAATAACACTACAATCAGCATTGGTCATTCTCCACGTGACACGACCTACGGGAAATAACGTTTGTCCTTCGTCGTACACGGCAGGACAATTTGTTTCGTTCCACGATAGGGGATCAAAAACACGATCATCAGCGCAGTCGGCGAGGAAAACACGAGGGGACCTCGTAGAAGGGTCTCCAACTCTCCTTTTGTGTCGCAATAAATTAGTCTAAGGGAAAAAGGAGGTCGGAGCCTGTCACGGTTTTCCTCATTAACGTATAAATAAAGAACGGAGAAAATGTTGAAAACTCTCTCCGTTGCTTCTTCTTCTTCGCATCCAAAGCAATTTTTATAAAAAATTTCATGTTCAAACGCGAATAAAATTTCTGTAACACGTATTTATTTAATATATAATAAAATGTATATGCTTATATTATTTGAGAAAAGATAATTCCTATATGTAAACTTAGGAATTATATATTGCAACATGTGTTTGTGACAGGAGACTCAATGCGTTTGCCTTCGAAAGGTGAAGATACAAGGTCAAGCGCAATTACGATTTCTCGCTGCTGTTTATCGAGGAACCAGATAAGTTTTGCTCATTAAAATCTGTTGCTAATTCGTCTGTGCAATTAGAGAAACGGACGAGACTGCCTAGCTTCTCGTATAATTATTAAGATATCTTGCGATCGTCTCTTGATGAAATTCATCTAACTGCGGATGTACGTTTATTCGTCTCACCTGCGTGCCTGTATAACTTGTGCAGGAGCTTGTTAGCTAAATTATAATAAACTCGAGTATATGATGAATAATGTGTGTCGATTTTATTAATTTATCATGATTTTTTAATATACAGAAAGGTTATTAAAATATTAATTTATTCTGATAGAAATAATAAATTTATATAATTTACTTTTTTCTGATATAAATTTATATTAAAACTTGGATATTTAACGTCAAAAAATAGAAAATAATTCAACACATTAATGAGACAAAATCTTATTACTCTTAATTGATTTTAAAGACGTTAAGACTTGAATTTTGTACGTGTACAATGTATAACGATTAACGTTATATTATCTAGATTATTTAATATTGAATAGCTAAAGCGATTAGTGATGTCTGATTGAAGAAAGCACGCAAATTATGGCGGTAATTTCAATAAAAATTTAACATCGTTCTTCTCTTCTGTCGAAATTTGAATATTTTGCAGATTTGCTTCGAGCATTGCAAATAAACCCATTTGTCTCTGGTTAACGCTGATCTGAAATTCCCTCGATGAACATGCATCGGTAATGAAACACGCTCAATGTTACGCAAGCATGATGTATAAAGGGTAGTTAACGAGAAAACCGCATCTCGTCACACCTAGTTTACAGTGGAAAGTTTCCTAGACTCGTTGCACACATAACTACCTCCTCTTCAGCTTTCCTTCATTAATTCCATTGCTCTACGTCTCTCTGGACTCAGTCACGTCACCTGCTTTGGTGAGCTTTTTTTTTTTTTATTCATACGTCATTCGTGCTTTTTTAAGCCGTAAGCCACAAAAAATGATGCGGGGGTTGTTTTTTATCTACGATAAAATAAACGTGATAAAATTTTGCTTTGAATAATCAGCCGCAGGGTGTTTTTTACACGCTTCGCTGGTTGTCCGCGGAAGCATAAATCGTTGGTCAATTGTAATTAAAACAGCTTTATTTCAGGATTATACCGCTAAAGGTTAAACCCGGATTTTTTAAAACGCACGTATGTAAACATGCATATGACACGAGAACAAAAATCAAAGTCTATGGACGCTCGGATTCATATAAAAATTTATACAAAATTCATTTTTAAAAATAAAATAAAATTGAGATTTTGAAAAATTCTATAAATCCTAAACTTTTTTTTTGTTTACAAAAAACTTCACTTTTATTGATAATAAAAGTTTCTACGATATATTTTATTTTATTGATTATTTATTTTTCAGTAAGCGAGATTTGCTCGCGCGATCGCGAATGTATCACAAAATCTCTGACAACTCTTGTCAATGGTCTGCACAACGTTTAATTATAAACAATTAAATGGAAATACTGGCAGATAAGAGCCAAGACGTGGGTGTTGGTACGCGAACTTATTATTTTTAAATTTTATTAACAAATGTGCATTAAATATGTATGTTCCAGATCGTTTTTTGGTCCATCTCTTTAGCATAGATGTAAATATATAAAATTTAAATTGGAATTTTAAAACTTGTCATGCACAATATTTGTTGTTACAGTCAAATTTCAAATTAAAATTAATAATTAGAAAGGTAGGCTCACTAAAACCCATATAGACTCTGCACAAATTAGTGGATAACGTCCAAACGCCACATCGTATATCATCGATGGTTTATAATATAATCTATTATACAATATAATTTACAATATAATTTATTATATTGTAAATCATCGACGATATATGTATGGCGATGGCGTTTGGACATTGTAATTTGTGACAGATTCTACGCAGGTTTTAGCGAGCTTTCCTGTCTGATTATTAATTCTAATTTGAAATTTGACTACAATAACAAATATTGTGCATGTCAAGTTTTAAAATTCCAGTTTAATTTTTATATATTATATCCAATTTTTATATATTATATCCAATTATTTTTATATATTATGTCCAATTAATTTTTATATATTATAAAAAATAATTCAACACATTAATGAGACAAAATCTTATTACTCTTAATTGATTTTAAAGACGTTAAGACTTGAATTTTGTACGTGTACAATGTATAACGATTAACGTTATATTATCTAGATTATTTAATATTGAATAGCTAAAGCGATTAGTGATGTCTGATTGAAGAAAGCACGCAAATTATGGCGGTAATTTCAATAAAAATTTAACATCGTTCTTCTCTTCTGTCGAAATTTGAATATTTTGCAGATTTGCTTCGAGCATTGCAAATAAACCCATTTGTCTCTGGTTAACGCTGATCTGAAATTCCCTCGATGAACATGCATCGGTAATGAAACACGCTCAATGTTACGCAAGCATGATGTATAAAGGGTAGTTAACGAGAAAACCGCATCTCGTCACACCTAGTTTACAGTGGAAAGTTTCCTAGACTCGTTGCACACATAACTACCTCCTCTTCAGCTTTCCTTCATTAATTCCATTGCTCTACGTCTCTCTGGACTCAGTCACGTCACCTGCTTTGGTGAGCTTTTTTTTTTTATTCATACGTCATTCGTGCTTTTTTAAGCCGTAAGCCACAAAAAATGATGCGGGGGTTGTTTTTTATCTACGATAAAATAAACGTGATAAAATTTTGCTTTGAATAATCAGCCGCAGGGTGTTTTTTACACGCTTCGCTGGTTGTCCGCGGAAGCATAAATCGTTGGTCAATTGTAATTAAAACAGCTTTATTTCAGGATTATACCGCTAAAGGTTAAACCCGGATTTTTTAAAACGCACGTATGTAAACATGCATATGACACGAGAACAAAAATCAAAGTCTATGGACGCTCGGATTCATATAAAAATTTATACAAAATTCATTTTTAAAAATAAAATAAAATTGAGATTTTGAAAAATTCTATAAATCCTAAACTTTTTTTTTGTTTACAAAAAACTTCACTTTTATTGATAATAAAAGTTTCTACGATATATTTTATTTTATTGATTATTTATTTTTCAGTAAGCGAGATTTGCTCGCGCGATCGCGAATGTATCACAAAATCTCTGACAACTCTTGTCAATGGTCTGCACAACGTTTAATTATAAACAATTAAATGGAAATACTGGCAGATAAGAGCCAAGACGTGGGTGTTGGTACGCGAACTTATTATTTTTAAATTTTATTAACAAATGTGCATTAAATATGTATGTTCCAGATCGTTTTTTGGTCCATCTCTTTAGCATAGATGTAAATATATAAAATTTAAATTGGAATTTTAAAACTTGTCATGCACAATATTTGTTGTTACAGTCAAATTTCAAATTAAAATTAATAATTAGAAAGGTAGGCTCACTAAAACCCATATAGACTCTGCACAAATTAGTGGATAACGTCCAAACGCCACATCGTATATCATCGATGGTTTATAATATAATCTATTATACAATATAATTTACAATATAATTTATTATATTGTAAATCATCGACGATATATGTATGGCGATGGCGTTTGGACATTGTAATTTGTGACAGATTCTACGCAGGTTTTAGCGAGCTTTCCTGTCTGATTATTAATTCTAATTTGAAATTTGACTACAATAACAAATATTGTGCATGTCAAGTTTTAAAATTCCAGTTTAATTTTTATATATTATATCCAATTTTTATATATTATATCCAATTATTTTTATATATTATGTCCAATTAATTTTTATATATTATAATGTATATATACGTACATTTTTAATGCACATTTATTAATAAAATTTAAGAATAATAGGTTCGCGCACCAACACCCGCGCCTTGGCTCTTACCTGCCAGTATTTCCATTTAATTGTTTGTACTCTGAACCTATTACTATTATTGTTTAATTATAAACGTATGCAAATAAACATCCGATAAGATTTTTAGATTTTTTTAATGAAAAAATTAGCTACTTTTATTAATTTTTATTTATCATATTGATATTTCCATCTTAGATTTTGTCTGAAATGTTTAATTTTGAAGTGTTTCTTTTTTATAATTTCAATGAAAAAGATTATAAAAATAAATGATAACAAAAATAATTAAATAATTTAAACAAATTTGTTCACCGTATTAAAAAAGATTTATTTTGATCTTTTTAAAAGAAATTTTTTAAACATTTTAAACGCCTAAAATTGTTATCATTGTATTGAACTTACTAAAAAAAAAAATATAATTATAAAAATTTCTATATCTAATATATATATCTATATTCTAGAAAATATATTAATTGAATGCTTTGCACAATGACATTGGAGAGAAAGTATTTTAATAATAATTAGACGTTTCTCCTCCCCTTTAATTATAGATTAGCAGTCCCGCACAATAATGATTAGAACACAAGATCGAGGCTTAAATGTAATAACGAAGGTGCACATCTGTCTGTTGGATGTAATTCCTATCAAACAACTGAATTTCCTAGAATCGATAATGGCGAAGTCTCATCCGCTATTTCGCGGTTGTTAAGTCCGTTTCTATATCCGTTTAAGCGAAATACCATCAAAGTGCACTATCTAATCTTCTACGAATAAAGGGCTTTACGTAGAACTGGACGATATTCACAAAAAGCCGCGTGTTCGCTGTGGTAAATTTCAATGTTACGATCGATTATTCGTTATCGTACACTAAAAAGAATGTACTAAATCCAAAAAAATTTGCTTTGATTTCAAAAAGATATTTATTTAAATACTTGCAAAGGAATTAGTTATTTCAGTCAAGCAGCAAATATATTTAAATTAGTTAAATATATATAAAATAAAAACAAAGTATGCTTTTATTTGCAAATAAAAAAAAATTTGTTTTTTTATCTTTATTATACTAAATTACTTCCTTTAAAAAAACATTTTTTAATTTTTGACTGCTTATTTCAAAAACAGGTTTTCTGTATATATAAATATTTCTTTATATTAAAATTTTAAATGATGTATTTAAAAAATTATAATTTTTATTACATACAACTAATAATTTATTTAATATAACAAAACATTTTTTGAATCAAAGTATATATTTATTTAAGTAAAAAAATCAGAATTTACAGAATGTATTTATTTGATCGAAAAAAAATTTTACTTTTAGTGTAGAAATAAAAATATGACACATATAAATTAGCTTATTAAAGGATCATGTTTTTCGTAGATCAAAATGTCAAAAAAAAATTTCATTAACTTACGTGGAAATATTATACGTAAAAGACTCGGAAGACACGTTATCAATTTTATTCCGTCTTTCATTCATGAGGATTTTCAAAGAAAGAAATAAAGTCAAGAGAACATGAAAGTCTCTCAGTGCATACTTGAATTAATGCAAACTAGTAGCGAAAGAGATGTTTTATTCCTCGTCGAAGAAAGAGAAATGGAACGAATTTTTTTATATACTTGGCGTCGCAACGCTATCGCGTCACTTGATACCTTCGACTTCTTTATTACACGCCACGTGTAAAATGATAATTTTCCGATTATGCAAAATGATAAGAACGTAAAAAAAGAAAAATTGCGTGGGCGAGAATGAGCGACAAAGGTCAAGATCCGAAATAATTTCTGTAGTCTTATAATAAATACTGGTAACGTTTGAGTTCGTAAGTTTTGCTCTCAGAGATATTGCCAATAACTTCTAGATCTTGTGTCGAGAATAAAAAAAGAACAGAGTCTTAACAAAGTTTTCCTACTGATAACGATCGATTGGAACCTGTAAACTGCAGTTTAACGTGCGGTTAGAAAAAGGATTAGACACTTTAGTCTTCATTATGTGTTAATATATTAATGGACGCGGGGTGTGGCCAAACTTGATCAAATATTTTGCGATCGAGAAAATACTTTCTCGCTCGCAAATGTTATCGTGCAAAGCATTTAATTAATATATCTTCTAGAATATAGATATATGTATATTAGATCTAGAAATTTTTATAATTTATTGGAGAAATCAAACGATGATAAAGAAATAAACGATGGGCATAAAGGCTGATTTCTACTAAAAAATAAATAAAATA
>NW_021853374.1:59456-75509 GCF_003651465.1 Formica exsecta
ATTATATTATATATATAATAAAATATAAATTTAGTAATTTTATTTAGTAAATTTTAATATGTATTTTTTTTAGTAGTAAGCTCAGTACAGTGATAACATTTTTATCTGTCTAAAATGATTAAAAAATTCGTTTTGAAGAGATCAAAATAAATAATTTTTAATATAGTGGACAAATTTATTCCAATTATTTAATTATTTTTGTTATCATTTATTCTTATAACCTTTTTCATTAAAATCATTAAAAAAAACACTTCAAAATTAAATAAGACAGAATCTAAGAGATTGAAACATCAATATGATAAATAAAAATTAATAAAGCTGATTTTTTTATTGAAAGAATCTAAAAATCTTATCGGATGTTCATTTGCATACATTGTTCAGTTATAAAAATATTTAAAAAACTAGTAATGGACACATGAAAATTTTACTAATGATGCGTTAGATTTTTTTAAATAAATTTTCGCGCCTGGAATTTTTTACATTATATTCAATATAATATAATATTTGAAAATTTATTCACTAGAATTTGTGAGAAGACTTTGATATTAAATGCATTATTTAAATATTCATCAGGAACAGATATTGTGTAGAGAGTTTAAAAGTAAAACAAATCTTTTATAAAAAGCTTCCCTTTAATGGAACAACCAGAGTAATATGAGGATATTTATATTTTAAGATCCTTATATTCTTTTAATCTATTATATAGTAATGGTTTTGTCATGTTAGATTTAGCATTTCTAAGGTGTTTAATTTTTTGAGATATTTTCTTAATTTTCAGTGGAAGCAAAATGATAAAAATAAACAATAATACAAATTTTTAAATTAAAATAATATTACGAGTAAAAAAGCTACCATTGTATTCAACGATTCAAAAGAACATAAGATTACACATATAATTTACATAACATTTTTTAGACAGAAATCGACTCTTTTTGCCCTTCGTCCTATATATAAATTTATATATGTATGCATATATCGATGTATATTTTTTTAACGCCATTCACTGTGACGTCAAAAACATGCCAAATGTCACATCGCACGATCGATCTTACGACCGCGAATTTTTCTAATAAATGATTGCGCGAATGAAGCACGAACGCGCGAGACTTACCTGCGTGAAGTTAGCACCCCATTTTTGAAATTTTAAAATTCTAAAGGTTGTTCCAGGTTGTTCTAGACTTGTTCTAAATTGTTCCAAAACATCAAATTTATATTATAAAAATTTTCGCGGAAAATTAAAAAATACAATTTTTTGACCTAGGCACCCCATTTTTCAAAAATCGAACTTTTCAAGATTGTTCCATGTTGTTCTAGTTGTTCTAAACATTGTTCCAAAGTATTAGTTTGATCGGTTAAAAACTTTAAAAGATATTGAAAAAACAAGAATTTAAGAAAAAAACATTTTTGGCCATTTTCTCATAAACAAAAATTTTATTTTGATTCTCTTGGGTAAAAATCTTGTTCCAGGTTTCCCGCTTTAAAACTATCGTATTCTCGACTAGAACAACCGGGAACAAAATTTTTAAAACCAGAACAACAATATAAGGTCTTATATTGGTCTTGAAAATTGGTCTTGCATATCTGGTCTTGAAAATTTTGTTCTGAGTTGTTCTACGCGGTTATAAAGCGAGACTTACAGTGACGGAATCAAAGACAGAGAAGGAGAAGAAAGAAATGCGGCGCGAAATACGGAAGAATAATTTGTGCTATCTCTCTTTTTCTCTCGCGGGACAAAACCAACGTGGCGGCATGCTCGAAATCGATGCTCGCGCTATTATAAAAGTCGGCTGAATTGCAGCAGGCGCCGCCGTGGTGAGATTACATCGTCCTATTAGCATGAAATCGATGAATCGACGAGGACGAGGACGACGACGACGACGACGACGGTAATCCTCTCGCGCTCGTGAGGATGGTCCCTGAGGCTTAAAACTTTGGCACGTACTCAAAAAAAAAAGGTACCATTTGCATTTTCTCCTCGTACGAACGCGAAGATTAATTTAAATAACTCGCGCAATGCATCTGAATTTTTTCCACGTATTCCCGTAGACACGAAAAGTGATTATAAATTTTTAAATCATTAAATAATGCATGTTTAAAATTCTCGCACGTATATATCTTAAAATATCGTTTCTATATTATTATTTATTTATTTATTCTCAATCCATGCCTTACGGTTTTGGATGGCTTCCACCAGTTTTATATTTGTAATTTGTTTTTTTTTTTTTGTTAGTGTGCTTTGTAGTGCCTATATTATTCCATTAAATATAACATATAAATAACACATAAATTACAAACATATATTTAATTGAATCTAAATAAATAAATCTAAATTTCATTAATAACAAAAATAAAATATAATATAATCAAATAGAATAGGATTAAACAAACTAAGCTATACTCTAATAAGCTAAATTGAACTTATAAATTCAGGGTGTCTACTCAAATCTTGTAAAAAAATTTCCTGATCTTTCAGATATTTTTGTTTAAAATTCTAGATAACGATAATATTTTAAAGATTTTTTTGGCGCTTTCTCAAAATAAAATCTTTTATTGCATGCGTTCTCTAAAATTTTCACTGATATGCAAAAAAAACATAGAACCTCTTAAATTTCAAGTGCTAAATTTTTGTAAATGTACTGAAAAAAAACTGAGTTTCGTAAGATAAGCATTTTTTATTTGCATAAAGTTTTCACTTTTTAATCATTAAAAATTATAATAAAGAATATGTACTGTTTTGTTAAGACATTGAATATATAAACAAAAGCAGATATATATTTACAACATATTTTAAACACATAATTCACTTGGCTTGCCGACTGTTTGCAATATGAAAGCAAAACTATCAGAGAGAATTTTTTAAAAAATTCCCCGAATCTCAATAAAATTCCCTGATTTTTCCAGGTACAAAAAAAATCCCTGGAGAATTCCAGATTTTCCACATTTTTCCAGGACGTAGACACCCTGTAAATTCTAATAAATAAATTCAAATAAAAAAGAAAATAGGAACTGAAACTGAAATAGTTCTCTAAATAAGTCATTAAAGTATCTCATAATTTTCCAATTATAAATCATCATTTTTTACCTTTTCAATTCCTAATACTTAATATCGTTCCTATACTCTATTCAATAAAAGAGATAACGTAAGCGAAAACGAGAAATGTGACATATATTTGAAACTCGGGCATGCGTTTTCGGACCTATTTCACTCATTTCCGGAATTTCACAGAGTACATACACGTCTGTACGTGGATTATAAAATTGCTAAAAGAGAGTGTCGCGGTCACACATCAACGATACGATCAGGAATTTTCACAAGCGTATCGATAGACCGCTTGTGAAAAAGGCACACGCGCGGCATACAAAAGTTGCGTACGTATTCACGAGGGGGTCCCCATTAGGGGGAAGAGAAGGAGGAGGGAGAGGGGGGAAGGGGCCGCCGCCCAAGTAGGTCATATTCTGTCCTGACCCAGATGATCGCAGCTCCGGATGACGTCATGACTAACCTCCCTTCATCTCCTCCCCTTCAGCCCCCCTTCCTCTGTAACATGCACCCCCTCGCGCTCAAAGTGCGCTAAGCACCTCGGCCGTCAAGATGGATACTCGTCACTCCTATATTTTCCGCTCTTTGTCTCGTCTCCGGAAAGCGCTTTCGGACCATCTCGATCAAAGCGACGCGTTCGCGCTTTCGCTTCCACGTGATGGATGACGCGATAATTATGTACGTATCACGCCAGAAGGGAGCGAGTTGACCGTGAATAACGCGGAATTATTTTCAGCGCACGCGCCTGCAATTTGACGTTTATACGTCAGTGAGCACGAAGAGAGTGCGCCGTGGTAAAATTCGTGCTGGCTGATCGCTATCGCGAATTATTTTCTTTCTTAGAACGGTACGACTATACGCGAGGAGTGAGCTACTTTGCTGTAGAGATTGCGGTGATAGAGCTGAACTCGATGGCCAGAACAAGCGTAGAATTATTGAGTGTTAAATATTAGGTGCGGTTTGTACAGCAGTTTGCGATAAAAGATTTGATTTTTATCTCGTGGTAGAAAATTAAGATATAAATTAGACTCACCTATATATAACAATTCCATTATATATTTATATATTATATAATATATTCTTTTATCTCAATTTAATAATTAAGAAAAATTTGATGTCAGTATTCAATACTCATTTATATATGCAACATATTTTTACATTGTTTTATTTCAATATTCCTATTTAATTCCAAGTTCGACAAATCACGCGTCATTAAACAGGATGTCTACTCAAATCTTGAAAAAAATTCTCTGATCTTTCTAGTATTTTTGTTCAAAATTCCAGATAAAAAAAAATATTTTAAAGATTTTTTCTTGCAACTTCTTAAAATAAGTTTTTTTTATTATATGTATTTTCTAATGCTTTTAATTACGAAGGAAAACTTCTTAAAATAAGTTTTTTTTTATTATATGTATTTTCTAATGCTTTTAATTACGAAGGAAAAACGCAGAGCCACTTAAGTAAGTTTCAAGTGGTAGATTTGCAAATGTACTGGCAAAAAATTGAATAGCTTTCGTGAGATAAACATTTTTCATTTGCATAACGTTTTCATCTTTTTATCACTGAAAATTACAATAAAAAATATATACTGCATATTCAATATTCCGTTAAGACGTAGATATACAAATAGAGATAAAAATATAAATGCATTTATAATATATTTTAAACACATAAAAACATTTATTTCGACTGCTTACAATATAAGAGAAAAATTATCAAACAAATAATTTTTTAAAAAGTATCAGTGAAAGTCCCAATAAAATTCCAGGAGAATTCCCTGAATTTTTCACAGGTATAAAAGATATCCCTGGGAATTCCAGGTTTTCCATGTTTTTTCAAAGACTAGATACCCTGTTAAATTATTTGATTTGCCATAAAAAGGTAAGATATTTTATACTGTAAAAAAAAAACTGACTAAAACTTCAGATAAAGTGTCTGCAGTTTTTTCGCGAACACACTGTTTGATTTTTCAGACAGAATGCTGTCTGAATTTTCAGATACATTTCAATTTTCAGACACGCTCTTCTAAACTTTCAAAAAAACGATTCTGATGATTAAGACAGATTGTGTGAAATTTCTTTCATCCAGATCCGAAAATTCCAACAGAAATATGTCTAAATTTTTAGAAAATTTTTTACGAGACACGTATACAGGGTGTTTCATTTTAAGTGATACAGTCGATTATCTTGAAAATAAAACATTTTCGGGAAAAATATTCATATAAAAGTTGTAGTATTTTAAGTGGCGCATTAAGTAGCAATATGTTAGTGTGATTTTTTAAATAACATTGTTAAGATCACGTAAAAATCACTTTCGGTAATACTAATGCTGGCGGTAATGTACTTTTCAAGCCTCATAACTCGGAAAATACTTATTGTTAATGAAAAGGAACTTTATTATAATGTTTTGAAAAGTTCTTTAAGTAAGCTACAAGAATATGCAATCAAAAATGGGAGCTTCCATTTAAGAATTTCAAAGTGATTTTTACGTGGCCTTAACAACGCTATTTAAAGTCACACTAACATTGTTATTTAATGCGCCACTTAAAACCCTACAACTTTTATATGAAACATTTTTCTCGGAAATGTTTTATTTTTAAGATAATCGATTGTATCACTTAAAATGAAACACCCGGTATATCGCAAAGACGTACAGTTCCAAAGGTAATTATATAGAGATAGGGAGCCTCTCCAGATTTTAATAATTTTGAGATATGTTATTAAAGTCATCACCCTGAGTAATATTGTGAAAATTTTAATCGGCACTTGTTTATTAAAAAGTTACTAACAAAGAAAGTATAATGAATAGTATGTAATTCTCTGGTATCATGTATAGATTATACGTTTTCGTATTACATTGTTCGCTGAGAATAAATTGCTTTTGTTTACAAGCCGTTGCTCGTTGTTTATTAAAACACACACAACATATATGGTATGTGTGTGTATATTATGAAGTAAAAGCATGGGCAGGATCCATCCCCCCTCCCTCTGCACTCCCACTCGATTCTAATCTAACTCAACTCTAATTTCAATTTAAAATCAAAATAGATTTAGGTTACAATATTTTTCGGGGTGGAAGTGCAGGAGGGATGAAACCCTCCCCCGTCCATGCTTTCATTTTATAATACACATATACACACTACCAAATTATTTCACCAAATATATTCCTTTTTAAATGTGTCAGAAAATTACGTTGTATTCATTAAATTTATTTTGTTAATAATTTTGTATAATACTAGAACAACATAAGCGCGCTTTTATTTACGGACATTCTGCGAATTTTTTAACTTTTCTTTCCATAACTTTAACTTTTTCTTTCACAAACTGTCAAAGTGTCAAAATTCGCATAATTTGACAGTCACAAATAACACGAGTATTATAAGCAAATCGCAGCGCACAAGCGAGACAGCCAATCAGCATCACGGAAAAAAGGCTTCAACGCTTCGATATATTCGAGTTCAAGGTTTCACGCCTTTTTTAGAAAAGGACTGTCAAACTATCAAAATTCGCATAATTTGACAGTCGCAAATAACACGAGTGTTATAAGTAAGTCGCAACGCACAAGCGAGACAGCCAATCAGCATCACGGAAAAAAGGCTTCAACGCTTCGATATATTCAAGTTCGAGGTTTTACGCCTTTTTTAGAAAGGGAAACAACAAACGCCGGTTAAAACCTTCACAATATTACTCAGGATGTATGATGACCTTGATAACATATCTCAAAATTATTGAAGTCTGGAGAGGCTCCCTATCTCTATATGTATAATTGCCCGTTCCAAATTACACCCGTATGAACTAAACTTGCAACTTGACGAGGGAGCAATATGCTAGTTTGCGGCACCGCAGTGTAAACTACAAACGATTTTCGTCACCGAACTTTGCCAGGATCATGTAATTAATTCAAGCGCGCGTCTATCTCTCGACAGAAAACACACACTATGCGCGAAACTGTCGCGCGAGGATCATAAATTACATTTTGCGCACAATTTAATACGTATCTTGTCAGTATACACTCAATCCGGTCTTAACGCCGAATGTTTGTTTATTTATTTGTTTTGTTTATTAGATCCATTACGAAACACACGGAGAGCAGACGCACTTCATCTTCCGCGAAATGAAATTCATCAACACGGTATATTCAGTAGCTGATATATATTTCTGATTTAGGTTTCTAGGACGTTATCTTTCTTAGCACAAACGAGTACAAACGAGTACAAACGAGTTTATACAATTGAGATACGCGAAATATGAATATAGACTTTTCTAGTCTGCATGGACAAGAAAATTCTGCGAACGGACTAAAACAAATTAGTACGAGTTTTCATGAAATTTATTTTTTCAGAAATTGCACAAGAAATAGCTACTAATAATTCAAAATAAATACCGACGAAAAATAAAATTCGACAATCTTTTCTTTCGTAGCTTCCTGTGTATCCTCGTTCAACATAAAAGAAATATAAAATATCACTCACTTGTAGAAAAAATTATTTATGGGCTTAAAAAGCTTCTATTTTTCAATGCCTACGTAGATTTATTTTCTTCCCTAATGACTAATAACTTTATCAATAAAAAAAGATATAAAATATAATCAAATACAAAAAAAGAAAAAAACAAATGTATATCTTTTGAAAAAATTTTAGCGATTGGAGCTATGTCCATATCGATATTTCTGACGATGTCGCAACCGGATTATAAGAGACAACCTGAACAGCATAAAGTAAATGATCCTGGCATTACTGAACGTATAGCCGTCCGGTATAATTCCCGCATATTTGCATAATACATCGACCGAGCATAACCAAGCGCCACCAGCAAAGAGTCTGCGTGTGACATTTCGTGTATGAAGCACCGTGGAAACTGCACATCGATGATGCACATGCGTCGCATATATCCTGTTCGCGACGGCCGAGTTTATGAGAACGATAGTATTTTTCGAATAAAAATGGTACGGCCGATATTCTCTAATAAAGGCGAACAACTCTTGACATAAGTAAAATCTGATAGCGTGATTAGTATTTTTCCTAAAAATATTATTTTTTTTTTTTTTTTACTTTTAATGATGACAATTGATGTTCTCCAACAAAAAAATAAGTTCTTTTATCAAAGATAAGGAAAGGCGTAATTATTTTATTGCAGTTTTTTTGACGCTAAATATAATTTCGGCCTCCAAACCATCAATTTTCGGTAAAATTTTGAAAAAGAATTATTTTAATATATCTTATCATGTTGTAACTATCGTATGTAAAGGTCTGAAGCAATTTTGTAGCAATAAAATTTAAATATAAATATAAAATTTAAGTATATCGATAAAAATTTGAATCCTTAAAACAAAATTGTTATATCAATTATAAAATTATAAAATATTTATGATTAAATATAGAGTTTATTGTAAATTAAGTTCTTAAGAATCTACCAAATATTTTTCAATATGTTTATTCAAACTTAAGGATTTTCCAGGTTAAACATCCAATATTAAAAAAATGATAAATTAAAAATTCCAAAATCAATAAAAAATTTTTGATAATTTCTTAAATTTTAACATCTGCTATAATAATTTCGCATCGGTTCATATCCAGCAATTTAAAAAACCCTTAAGTTTATATTAAAAAATACAATATTTGGTAGATTTCCAATGGTCCAATTATCAACTTTCCCGCAATAAATCTCATATTTAATCATGAATATGTTACTAATCATAAGACAACAAAAATTTTTCAAAAGCTAAAAGTCTTAACAAAATATATTTAATAATATTTATTAAATTGTGTAACAATCAATATGTCTCTTATTAATAATGACAATTGGTATTCTCCATACAAATATGGGTAACGATTAGCAATTCCTTCAGGTGAGTTTCCGATAATGAGCGATACCCCTCTCGAGATTAACGATAGCGCTTTTAATACTCTACATATGAAATTTTAATCTCGCTTTTCATGCAAAACACGATAACACTGTTTGGATAATCTTTTACGTTTGTAAAAGATTTATTAACTACACCCTGAGCATCCCAGCCCGACCGACCGACCTACCCCTTCTTTCTCCCTTCACCCCCATTGGCGCCTTGTGTAGGTCGAAAGAGGTGTCCTACGCGGCGGTCGATACTCGCTATGTTTGCGCGGCCTCATTTCTGATCCCTCTTTGTTCCTACGAAGCTTCAGTTCTGCCATTCTTCCTACGATCACGACTTAGAGCTAAGTAATTCTTTCGACTCGCAAGTGGGACACAATGTGAAGATATCCTGCGCGTTTTTCGTCTACGAAACCTACTGTCCTGAATCTCATACCGGGTAGACGCCGTAGAAGCAGAAGTTACTATTACAGTTATTAAAGGATGTAGAGAAGTTGGTATTACACTCATGATTGAGGTGGAAGTTACCATTCTGGAGAATCCCTCGGGGAACACGATGGTTTGATCGATGTACTTTAAGTCGAATATGGAGTTAACTTCTCTCAGCGAAAATTAAAAGCCACGGTTCTAATTCTCAGAAGATAAGGATTGCTAAACCTTCGCATAAGAACTTTTCGATGTGAAGAATTGAATTTTAAAAGGGAATAATTTGAAGCACCGGAGAAAGACGTAATTTACGTTCGATAAGCTTTTAAAGTTGATCTAACGCGAGTCAACCTTTCCTATCGTGCATCGTAGGTATAATGAAAGAGGATGCGAAACGTCACGCGTACGTACCACGTACGTTACTATATTATCTTATAGAGAACAGACGCGATCTCCATACGCCATAACGTCATTAAAACTGCATGCGCTCGGTCCCTGTACCTGGAGCAAATTACCGACAATGTATGGCAACTCTAATGGTCGTTGCTATTTGCGGTCAAAGTTAAATTCAAAATGTTCTTGATAACGAGATGCGTTTGCTGGGTTGGTTCGTGTGTTCGACATATTCAAATTAACAACGCAAATGCGATTTGTTTACCAAAGAAATCCGCAAATTTCTTCTTGATTATATCACATATCCGTTTTTATTGTCTGAAAGAAATTTCAGACACCCAGATCTGAAAACTCAGACAGAAATGTGTCTGAATTCTTACGTAATTTTTTGCAGTGTATTTATTTTTATGTGTGTATATATATATATAAATAAATCTTTGGAGAAAAAACTCTGATAGATTCACGCGATTTTTGATTCGTCGAGTGCGCGAGCTCGTCCAAGTTCAATTAATATCAAAGGCGAAATATAAAAGCTCCTTGCGCGTGAAAGATCGTCTCGCGCCTTCAAGTTCAAGGCTGCGCCTGGGAAAGGCGACGGCGGCGTTGAACGCAACCGCTTCCCTTACGAGACACCTGTCACACATGGATATAGAGACTGAGAGGGAACCCACACGCGACATGGAAAAACCTTTACATCATATACAACCGCAAAGTCGTTCTATACAAGCGAATTGGAACGTGGTCACATTTGCGCCTCGACAATGGACGGCTCGCGCGCCCTTAATGGAAAAAAGAATGAGCGTTCATATATACTATATATTGATATGCCGCGGTAATAGTCAGCAACACTTTTGACTCTGCACCGCGTAACGAATCGATCGACTCGGCACGCGAGAGAGCAATCGGCGAAAAAGGTTCCGTCAAATACGATTTATGTCGAGCGAGCGTTGAAAAATACCGACGATTGAATTTATCTAAAAAGAAAAAAAAGAGAGATAAAAGAATTGAGATGCGACAACCGTGTGTACTAACCGTGTAATTTTATTATAAATTTATATTTATTTATATAATATTATTATAAATATATTATTTATTATTATAAAAATTTATAATTAGACGAAAAGTGTTTTATAATACAAATATTTTTTCGGAAAAATTTGAGAAATGGTATGCACCAATCAAGTCAAGAAGAATGCAATTTTATTTTTAGACGCGACAGGGAAATTGTATCAAGACGAAATTGTATCGAGTCGACGTAATTGCATTCCAGATGCGATCAGAAATTTTTCAATTGGCAACGCGTATAAATATTTCCGAAAATATGTTCGCGTTGTGTATCTTTCAGCGAATATACCTAGAGAGAACATGCAAACGCTTTATAAATTATTCATCAAATATTCGTGGTCTCGTAATCAAATTATTTCTTTTTCTTTCTCTGTCTCGTGCCCACAGCTCCATGTTTGACATTATTCAGCACGTGTAAAGCAACGTGGATGTCTATTAAGCTGACACAACCAGCCACTTTAGCACAATCGAACAAAACTTATACATAAATTTAGTGCTCTTTTGTTGCCATTTGTTGCTCAATTGCTGATTGTGTTGCTCCAACCGATTCAGAGAAAATAGTGGCTGTGCTAAAGTTAGCACATAAAATAAAATTAGCTATTAAAGTTAGCTAATAAAGCTAAATAAAAAGTTAATAAAAATAATTATTAGCTAATAAAGTGAGCTATAAAAATAAAACAAAAAAATTTTTTAAATGCAATATATTTCTTCAGTGTTAATTTGTTACTAATTAGTTGCTTTATTCCCGATTTTATTGTTTCATTTTTAAACTCCAAAAACCATCTCCAAAGTTACCCCAAACTAATAAAACATTGCAAATTAATCAGATATTCCGATTGACAATGTCCCCTTGATTTTGTGCTTGGCCATTTGTAATGAATCCGATTTTATTGCTCCACCCTTAATCTTTGAATACCACTTCTAGTTAATCCTCATCAACACAACACCTTAAGACTATTAAGACTATTAAGTTAGTTTTAAGATGTTGAGCTGATGTGGAATAGCTAAAAGTGGCTGTGAAAAATTAAGGGTGAAGTAATAAAATCAGATTCATTACAAAAGACGAGCAACAAAATCAAAACAACGTTGTCAATCGAGATATCTGATTAATTTGCAATTTCAGAATGTTTTATTAATATGGACTAAGTTTGGGGGTTGGTTTCGTGCGTGATTTAAAAATGTAGCAAAAAAATCGGAAATAGAGCAACTAATTAGCGACAAATTAACATTAAAGAAATGTATCGTATTTAAATTTTTTATTTTTTGTTATGGCTGTGCTTTAACTTTATACTTTAACCTTAAGTTAGCACAGTTACTATTTACTTCTAATTGACTGGAGCAACAAAATCGGCAATTGAGCAACAAATTAGCAACAAAAGAGAATTAAATTTATGTATGAGTTTTATTCGATTGTACTAAAGTGACTGTGCCAGCTTAACAGACGTTCGACGTGAGAAAAGGTAAAATGAGTTTGCGAATATAAATCGTCGACGAGTTGACCTTTCGGCAAAACTGCAGTTTTGCCCTTTTTCTTATTTTTCTTTCTTTTTTTTCTTTGTTTTCTTTGTCCGCTTTGAGTTTGCAAACGTACCGATTTTATTTGACACGGAAATTAAATTATCGAGTGTTTTATGAGTAGCTATGCCTACGGCGCTTTTCCTTCTGATCTCCCTTCAAGCAATCTGCGAATGACAGATGTTAATAAATACGTCAATCAATTCGCTGCTTACAAAGTGTAGTGATCATAGAAATCATTTCGTGCAAGTCGTTGTAGAAAAAAAAAAAAAATAAAAATGTTGGAGAGATTAAAAAATTAATAAAAATTATAATTAAATAATAAATTAAATTGTAAACAATAAAAATAATCAAAAAAAATTATCAAAAATATCAATAAAAATTATTAAAAAATTTTACGATATTTCTTCATATAATAGGATCATCTAGAAAAATTCGTAACTTTATTCTACGATGTTTTGAGATTAACTACAAAATCGTACACATAAATACTTATATAAATGTTCCAATGCAAACTAAAGTACCGATGACGCGTATTCAATGAAGTCGGGCTTGGAATCATTGTTGATACAATGCTGGGAAGAAGCTACATGAGAAGTTAAAGTGGTACTAACTGCTCGGATAAATAGTAAATTACTCGCGGACATTACATTTCAGCGGAAAAAATCCAGCGAGCTATGAAACGAGCTGGGAAATGAGAAACGATAATAGGAGGACGCAGAAAGTAGCCGTCTTGATGATGCTTCCCTCTTAAAAGGGGTCGACAAGAAATTTGCGTCGTGATATAATTCTAAGATTACGGTGACTAGATAATCTCTCTCTCTCATTTTAACTGAGAAATTATTGAAATATTACAAAATACTCGATTTGCAAAGTTTTCCCTAGCATCTTTAGAATTTCCTCGAAAATTTAGCGTTACGATTAATTTATTTATATTAAATATATATTTTATAATATTTATTATATTTTATTATATTTTATTATATTTATTATATTTATTACATTTATAGTTTTTAATAAAAAATAGTAATTCTTAATACATATAAAAAAAAATTCTCTCATTAAGTGATACGCAAAGTAAACGCAAGAAAAAAGACCTCGTGAACTAGTTTATCAGTGTCTCCATTGATCCTCCGATTTACCTGACTCGTGTACGGATTCTGCCGTTAAATCTATAAGATAATACATCTTTTTCCGATGCAGCAGAAAAAAGATAATTGAACCCGGTTTAGAGCGAATTCATCCGCTGCGTACTCGCGATGGAAAATGAGAAAACTTTTGATCTCGATTAACGCGGAATCGATTGCAAAGAATATAATCGAACTAAAGTATTCTCAAGCGTATTTCGAAGAACTTAGTTGATATCTCGATAAAAAAGTCGCAACTCCTTGCTTCTCGATAACAAATACGAGCATTCTTGTCGTCCATTTCAAATTGCGGCGATAACAATTCTTTGATGTTCGATAAAAATTCGACCTCTGAATAGAATATATGATCTTTCCTACTGAATTCAAGCGATTCTATAGACTAAAATGTGTAAAGTATCAATAATACACCTCTGTGAAGTTGGCCCCCCATTTTCAAAATTTTAAAAAAATTGTTAGAGTTCTGAGTGCCCCCCGAAGAGTTCTAAAGTTCTCTGTCGATTTTAGAAAGAGTTCCATCGTTTAAAGCACCGAAAATAGCACTTGAAAATATGGGGGGGGGCCAACTTCACATTTTTCGCAACTTTAAGACGGTATAACTTTTAAAATTTATCGGATTTGCGACTTCGACCAGCGAGAACTTTTTAATTTTGCATTGTAGCGCTTCGAGTGCTGATAGTTATCGTTAGAACTCTTCGAGGGCTGCCAGAACTGTCGACAGAACTGCCCGTTACCGAGAAAAATTTTTACCCCTATTGGACTTAGAAATTTATCGGATTTGCGACTTCGACCAGCGAGAACTTCAATAATACCTTGATCACATCTGCTGAGTTCGCATCGAAGACTATCGATTTTTCTATTATATTCTCTTCTATTTCTGTTACTGCCAAAGACATCGGCGCGAATGATTTTTGAAGTCTCAAGTATATCGGGTGAAATAATATTTTTCACGCCGCTAATCAGGGTTGACAAAATTCCACATTTCTTGGATAAAATCCATGTCAATGGTAAAAATCAGTATTTTCCGAAAAAAAAAAAACAGGCAAAAATTGGTCTTCTATTACAAATTTAAAATAAATAAAAAATCTTTTTATCTATATTCGTCACTTTAGAGAGTATTCTCTAATTTAAGCTTTATTCAAAATAAAATCTGTAATATATCCGTAATAAATTTACGTATAAGTTTTGTTCATTTTTCTTATCAAACTAAAAATTAATATAAAATTGAGTAACATTTATATCTCTCGTAAAAAAAGTTTTCGTTTTAAAAATTTCACATATTAATTTGAATTAAAAAACACTTTATTATTATATTAATTTCATTTCTTTAAACTGTAATAATTAATATAATTTATTAATTAAAGCTAAAATATTTTTTTGTATAAAATTGTATCAATACATTTTAATGTTACATATTATTTATTTTTATAGTTTTTGCCACTTTATTGCATTTGCCATTTTATTCCATTTTGGATAAAATCCGGAACAGTAAAAACCGGAATTTACCATAGTTTTTTCCACTCATCGGACTTTTCCGGTCAATCTAATATAATGCTAATATAATATGCGGCGACGACGTGTTAACCTTCGAAGTTTGAGAAATTTGTGGTATCATCATCGATGGAATTCATTGAGAAACTTTACGCATGCAATATCGAGTTTCGAAGCGGATTACGTACAATGTGCTGTTGTACTTATGCAAACACGATATAACGATAATTAATTTATCATAGTGTATAATATACTACTGCGTAGTTGGCTGCTTAAACAATGTCAAATGTCCATATTTGATTAAATGTTGCTACCATAATTGTGGGCGGATAATCAAATTACCAGTTGATCGAATCGATGAAGAACTCGGAACTCGCATCTTTTTTTGGTTCAAGTTAATCGCATGTAACGTGGTTTATTATCTTTCCGCTTTAGGCGTCGTAATAATTAGTCTTTAAGCTTGCTTTCGTATTCAGTGCGCGTACTCACCTTGGCATCCGTCGTTTGTTACAATAATGAAACATTCAATTACAGATGCTCCGGTGATAATGCGACGTAATGAATGATGCTACGGCGAATGCTAAGAAGCATTATACGCATGTTAGTACAGTTTAAGCTTGCCATCTATACAGCATATCTAATAGCCAAACTTGCATCTATTAATGGAAATTTTTCGATTGTATCCTAATCTTAAAAAATATATATATTTTTTCACACGTTAATTTCTATTTTTAATTAGTTAATTCATATATATAATTCATATTTTTATATATTTAACAATTTCATATACAAGGTGGGATACTTGAAATTATCTTGATATGTATATAAATTATTATCAGTAGAGAAAAATGGATTATACTAAAAATGCATGATTCTAAAAAAGGCCTAAAATAAATGAAATAAGATCTTTTTAAATGGAGGCGTTCCTCTCAAAGAAATTTTGAAGATGATCGATTTTTTAAATAGAAATATATTTTTTACATGCCAATTTCATTATATTAATTTCATTATATTATCAATATATTATATTGTTCAGTTTAGCAGCGCCAACTTTTTTTTATTTATTTTTTTTCATTTCGTATTAATTCTCAATTTTCAATTTTTAAATAAATATTTAATTTTTAATATC
>NW_021853374.1:75792-87087 GCF_003651465.1 Formica exsecta
TTGACGCAATTTGTTATATTATTAATTTTGTAAAAAATTAAAACGACTATTTTGCACAAAAATTGTTTTTTAATGTAAGTTTTTTTTTAGATTAGAGTAAGACTGTCTTGCATAGATTAAAAAAACACTATTTATAAAATAGTTTTTTACAATAATATCGACATAATATAAATCAAGGTGATAATTTCAACTGTCCCACCCAGTATATTCCCGGTATATTATCTAGCAAATTGCTCTTAAAGCCTGAAAATTTTACACGTGCGCAAATGTTCTCGCAAATTTGAGAACGGCGATAGTCAAGCAAGTCAGCTCAAGCTGACGGTTAGTCGATACGTATCTCGCAATTAAATTCGACACTGCACAATGGTATTTTATTATTTAGCACTAAGTTCTCGGCAGATACGGCGAAAATTGCCCCAGCCTCGGCTCTTTAAGGCCGCGTAAAATGAAGTAATTTTCGACAGCTGGCACTCATTTCCGCAACTGGAAACTTTGTACTTGTCTGAAACTCGATTCTTTCTTTATTACAATTTTCATTGTAAAAAGAATTGAGTTTTCTGAAAATCCAGATAAAAATGTGTCTGAATTTTTAGAAAATTTTTTACGGTTTTTAAGACAAAACGTATACGAGGGAGGCCGATCGAGAATAGTTCACCAATCTTTTTCACGATCTCCTCACTCTTCTCGATATACAACCTACGTACACGATGATAAAGGTTAGATGATGAAGGCAAAAGCGTTGTGATCATCGCGCGCGATATTTACATGGCACTCGTCGTCGTGAACGATGCACCCAGGTCACTCTTGCTAAGGTCAAGGCTTGATATCGATCAGGCGGAGTGTCTTGTTGAAGAGTCTCTACGATAGTGCGGGTGCGTGAACGACCGATAACAAGCTTCCCCTCCCTCCTTTTCCTCCTTCTCTCTTCCGTCTTTTGGAATCAATGGACTTATGTCGATAAAGCATAATTGGTTTGGTAAAAGTATAATCAAACGTTTGACAATTTAGTGCTGTAATTTCTCGCAAGTTTTATTAATTCTGTAATAGTTATTTACGTTTTCATAAATTTTCATTTTGACACATTAATAATATTTTACAAACAGCGCTGATCGTTTTATTAACATTTTACTTTCATTATTTTTCCTCTCTAATGAAATAATAAAACTATAATAAAAAAAATAAAAATAATGTTTTTGCGACTTGCAATCTTTACAAGGTAATTTATTTAAAAAATATTGGACGCAGATGGGCAATTTGACAAAAGTATAATCAAACTTTAATATTCAAATTTTAATCAAGTAAATTTCGTGCCCTGTGCACATATTCAGTTTCATTGAAAACTTATTTTTCTATGAAACTGACGCACTACCATCCGCGTTCTGGCTCTTACTAGCCCGCGATTATTTGAAATTTGTGATGTCACTCGAGAGCCTAATTTCTTAAATTTGTCAAATTTTAATATTTAAACATTAGAAAATATCGATGTCTTTCTCGACTTAGTATTTTAATGACTTTGATACGCGGTATATATTTATTTATTTATATTGAAGATAGTAAATAATTTTCTATGTGTGACGTGTATATTGGTAAACAATACTCTGGAACTGTGTAAGAAGCAAAATTTTAATAATAAATTAACAAATGACTGTTCGGCTGTTCATCGATAAAAAAATATCGGTTTATAATTTATGTCGTGGAGAGATATAAATTGAAAAAAATCTCGAACGTGAATATAAAAAGTATAAAGTATATAAATGTATTTCATAACACGATTAAAAGCATATAAATATAAAAAAATATTGCTGGCACGCGCGCGATCTATTTTTTCAGATTAGAATAAAGCTGTATAAATATTAAAGATATTATCAATGAGCAAATTTTTAATAATAAATTAATTAATGACTGTATTTTATCGATAAAAAAGATCGGTTCATATTTTATATCGTGGAGAGATAAACTGAAAAAAATACATTAAAAAATCTCAAACGTAGACATAAAAAGTTTATAAATGTATTTCATAACACGATTAAAAGCATATAAATATGAAAAATATCGCTAGCAAACGCGCGATATATTTTTTAGATTAGAATAAAACTGTATAAATATTAAAGATATTTTCGGTGAGTAAAACGGGAAAACAAGATTATAACGAAAGAATATCGAGATATTTATTATAATATTACGATAAATTCATGTAAATTTACATGTGCGAGATATGATTTCCTCATATTCGGCGAAGATTATAATTGCATCATCGGGTTTAAAAGCGATTAATCGCGGTCTGAAAAAAACGGACGGAAATCGAACAACGATGCGAAATTTACTCAACGATTACATGATAAATATATATGATGATGATGACCATAATAACCTGCATACAACTCTCATGACAGGTTCATAATGTATAACACGAATTATCGAACAAAATAAACGCAATTCACAAATAGAAAAGAAATTATAATTTAATATGATGATAAAGCAATTTGCTTCCTATGTGTAATTAACGTTGCATTACCGTCATCGACGCTGTTTTTTTTCCTGTTGCATTGTTTGTGTAAAAATAATTGGTATTGCATAATAAAGGTATCTCACTCGCGTCAAAATATTTGGCAATTTAGTATTGTAATTTCTCGCAAGTTTTATTTGTTCTGTAATAGTTATTTATATTCTCATAAATTTTCATTTTGACATTAATGATATTTTACAAGCAGCGCTGATTGTCTGATTAATATTTTATTTTCATTATTTTCCCACTGTAATAAAATAATAAAACTGTAATAAAAAAATAAAAATAAAATGTTCTTGCGACTTCCAATCATTACAAGGAAATATATTTAAAAAATATTAGACCCAAATGGGCAATTTTTTGACACAATGGATGATATGTACATATATATACACATATATATATATATATATATATATATATATATATATATGTGTGTGTGTGTATATGTATGTGTGTGTGTGTGTACAATGGATTTCTTCAACACTCATGTCTATAATAGAAGTAATGTCTTTTACAGACAAGATTTTTTTAACACCCCTATCTTTAACAGAAGTGATATCTTCTAGAGACAAGATTTTTAACACCCTGTCTTTAACAAGAGTGATGTATTTTACAGACAAGATTTCTTTAACACTCCTGCTTTTAACAGGAGCGATGTCTTTTACAGACAATATTTCTTTAAGACGCCTGCTTTAACAGAAGCGATGTCTTTTACAGACAATATTTCTTTAACACCCCTACTTTTAAGAGGAGTGATGTCTTTTATAGACAAGATTTTTTTAACGCTCCTGTCTTTAACAGGAGTGATGTCTTTTATAGACAAATTTTTTTTAACACTCCTGTCTTTAACAGGAGTGATGTCTTTTATAGACAAATTTTTTTTAACCCTCCTGTCTTTAACAGGAGTGATGTCTTCTACAGACAAGATTTCTTTAACACTCTATCTTCAACAAGAGTGATGTCTTTTACAGACAGAATTTCTTTAACACTCTATCTTCAACAAGAGTGATGTCTTTTATAGACAAATTTTTTTTAACACTCCTGTCTTTAACAGGAGTGATGTCTTTTATAGACAAGATTTCTTTAACACCCCTATCTTTAACAGGAGTGATGTCTTTTACAGACAGAATTTCTTTAACACTCTATCTTCAACAAGAGTGATGTCTTTTACAGACAAGATTTCTTTAACTGTCTTTGGCAGAAATTATGTCTTTTATAGACAAGATTTCTTTAACACCCCTATCTTTAACAGGAGTGATGTCTTTTACAGACAAGATTTCTTTAACACCCCTATCTTTAACAGGAGTGATGTCTTTTACAGACAAGATTTCTTTAACACCCCTATCTTTAACAGGAGTGATGTCTTTTACAGACAAGATTTCTTTAACACCCCTATCTTTAACAGGAGTGATGTCTTTTACAGACAAGATTTCTTTAACACCCCTATCTTTAACAGGAGTGATGTCTTTTACAGACAAGATTTCTTTAACCCTCCTGCCTCTAACAAAAGCGATGTCTTTTACAGACAAGATTTCTTTAACACCCCTATCTTTAACAGGAGTGATGTCTTATACAGACAAGATTTCTTTAACACTCCTGTCTTTAACAGGAGTGATGTCTTTTATAGATAAGATTTCTTTAACACTCCTATCTTTAACAGGAGTGATGTCTTTTACAGACAAGATTTCTTTAACACTCTTGTCTTTAACAAGAGTAATGTCTTTTACAGACAAGATTTCTTTAACTGTCTTTGGCAGAAATTATGTCTTTTATAGACAAGATTTCTTTAATAGAAGTGATATCTTTTATAGACAATATTTCTCTAACACTTTTGTCTTTCGCAAAAGTGATGTCTTTTACAGACCAGATTATATTAGACAAGATTATCCCCATATATATGTATACAACGGACAAAGTAAATTTGCAAAATTTAGAAATGTGCAAGAAACAGAGATCTGTATTTGTATAGATAACCTCAAGGAATCAGAGGGAAGCATTGAATAAATTGAATAAGCAATACCATTTCGTCGAAACACAGAGAGATAAGAGCACATCAATAACTCTCTGACAAGAACAAAGTTCTTGTAGCACCTTATCGATATGCTGACAGATAATGACAAACGAGTATCGATACGTACTCGCCTGCATATTTACAATCGCGCCGGAGAAACTGGAGCTTTCCAAGACCTTGCGCTGTCAATCTGATAAAATCTGATAGTATTACGTTCTATCTTAACTTGCCATTCTTTCGTTATGTATGTAATGTACTGTCAAAAAAAAAATTGACTCAAACTTCAGATAAAATGTTTGCAGCTTTCTTACAGACACAGTGTCTGAATTTTCAATCATACTTCAGTTTTTAGGTACACTCTTCTGAATTTTCAGAAAAACAACTCTGATGATTAAGACAGATTGAAATTTCCTTCAAACACCCAGATCTAAAAATTCAGATAAAAAGATATCCAAATTCTCAAAAAATTTTTTACAGTGTGACAGCTCAACTAATGCGAGTGATTCCGCTCTATGGATATATTGTATCATATTGTATTGAAAATTCCGCGGCAAAATCTGCCCTCAATCAATTCACCCGCCCGTTATCCAAACATCGCGCGTTGAAAGAACAATGCATACGCGCCGCGATGCATTTATTAAAATGAACCGACCATCAGTCGCGTTGCAACCTTGAGCTGTCAGGCTAGCAAAATCTACTGGCAATCTGGAATCGACATTCAGTACACACACGTGCACTGGCAGGTGAGACGGCACGGGAGAGGAGGAAGATCGTATGCGTGTGGTGAGCGATAGAGCGGAGAAAGTTCAAGGCTCTCGGGCCATCGATTCTCATCAGCCGCGTGCAGCGGTGATGCATCGACGAGACCAAAACAGATGGGGCTCGGAAAAAAGGAAAACAGAGGTCAATTGCCGTTTCGTAATGTGGATAAAAGGGTACGTTTAACTCTGTCGATTCTGCCGACGACAAATGTCACCGCAAAAAAGTAGACGCCGCACCTTTCATAGTGTCCCAATGTGAGCATTTTCAGGCGATTACACATACGCAAAATAAAATAAGATAAAAAAGAAAATTAATTTTCATAGACTAGGGAATAAAAGAAAAAAATAGAAAAATAATTTTCATAGAAATACCATGACCACCACGACCGTGATTTACCCAGAATTTCTTTTTCGCAAAGAAATAAAAAAGAAATACTCCAAAATATACTTGCAGACCAGCAAGAAAAGGGAGACAAGAGAAAATGTAACAATTCATTTTCAGTGCGCAGGTGAATTTGTGTCACGGAATAACAAAGCGTTTTAATGAGTCAGAAGAAAATACTTAAAGCAACATGTTGCTTTAAAAAGAAAACGTAAAAAAGATCTACTTCGTGTTGGAAGAACAATTGGAATCATCTTCACGAGCAAAAGCGAATTAAAAAGAAAGTCGGTTACAAATACACGACGAAAAATAAAAGACCTCACTAGCAGACATGATTAAGCGGCTATTCGCACAGATGATCATCGCGAGAAGGCATCGAGAGAGAAAGAGAGAGAGAGAGAGAGAGAGAACATATCAAAGACGGCATTGCAGTTATTGCTGGCAGCTTCTCGCGAAAACCTACGCGCAAATCGGGAGAATCAGCCCCTCTGTTAGTGCAGAGTTGGGTCTCTCTCAAATCAAGGAAGGAGGTGGCGTTGCGGATCAATACCAACTGCCCCTATTCTTCGCAGAACTGTATATGCACGCCCCGCATATAGACAGACTTGACGTTCAATTCGTGCATACAGAAATGTCCCGAAATCACCAGACGTCCTTTTCATTCCAGATTCTCTGGTCAAAAGACGATTTCTCCTTAACGAAAATATCGAAGTATCGATAAATAATTTTTGAAGTGTAAATGATTGAAGAAGATGAAAGCTTTTTACAAACTAAACTTTGTGTAGTCAAAGAATTAACAAAACTATATTCTTCAGTTGATTTCAGGTGGAATTTTAATTTGAGGCTTAAATACAAGAGAATATATCGTGGAAAAAAATTTTAAACTTTTTGATATTTTCGTTAAGGAAAAACCGATTTCAAATTGGCTGGAGGATCTGCTACTAAAAACATATTCATTTGACGATTCGTATAAAAAAAATGATTTCTCGTAGAACGGCTGACTAGACACGATGAACTACTACTTGTTGGCTAGTAATTATGCTCGCACTTTGATCGAACGCACCAGGTCAAGAGTGAATATCGCAGTCCGTTAGCTAGATTCTCTCAGTTTTTAATACTCTAATGCACAATTATGTTTACGTAGTTAAATATACTGTAAAAAATGCCTAAGAATTCATAAATATTTTTGTCGGAATTTTCAGATCTGGGTGTCCGAAAGAAATTTCAGGCAATCTGTCTTAATAGGCAACATGTCAGAGTCGTTTTTTTGACAGTTCAGAAGTGTCTAAAAATTGAAATGTATCTGAAAATACAGACATATTTTTGTCTAAATTTTCAGTTTGAGTGTCCGAAAAAAAATTTAGGCGATCTGTATTAATCATCAGAGTTGTTTTTCTGAAAGTTCAGAAGAGTGTGTCTACAAATTGAAGTATGTCTGAAAATTCAGACAATAATCTGTTTGAAAATTTAGGAAATATCTGCAAAAAAGATTTAAACTTTGTTTTGACACTTTGAAATTTTTTTTATACACTGTAAAAAGAACTGACTGAAATTTCAGATAAAGTGTCTATAGTTTTTTTTGCAAACACACTGTCTAAATTTTCAGACAGAATACTGTCTGAATTTTCAGACACACTTCAATTTTTAGATACACTCTTCTGAACTTTCAGAAAAACGACTCTGATGATTAAGATAGATTGTCTGAAATTTCTTTCATCCAGATCCGAAAATTCCAACAGAAATGTGTCTGAACCCTTAGACAATTGTTTACAGTGCACCTTTGCTGTCACTGTAAAAAAAAACTGACTAAAACTTCAAACAAAGTGTCCGAAGTTTTTTTTGCAGACATATTGTCTGAATTTTCAGACAGAATGCTGTCTACATTTTCAGACACACTTCAATTTTCAGAAACATTCTTCTGAATTTTCAGAGGAAACGACTCTGATGATTAAGACAGATTGTGTGAAATTTCTTTCAGACATCCAAATCTGAAAATTCAGACAAAAAGTGTTTAAATTTTTAGAAAATTTTTTATAATACAGTGTATATAATCTCTGTTTAGGGAATTATCGTCCGCTAGAATTATTGTCCCCTAGATTTTCGCCTTGCAAGGATGCTGCATTATTGATATGGGTTGTTGATCACCATTCGTTACATATTGAGTCATATATCTGTTTCAAAAATGTTTCCAAAAATAAATTCTTTTTGCTTTAAAAAGATTCCTTCTTTCTGATATTGTGTGTTAAAGTAATATTTCAATATTAAATCGACAAAAAATTGCAGTTATACGTTAATATGAAATGTTTCGTGTCTCAAAATCTGTAAAAGAAAATATTTTCTCATGCACGAAGAAACAAGTCGTTACACTTGTCTGAGCCGTGCGGATGCGGAAAACTTTTATAATTTAATTCTCAACTTCTATATAGCTCTGAAGATAGAAGATAGAAAAGTTACATAAGTGTTTTCCTCAGTATTATTTCGGAGAGACATTTATAAAGATTATTATAATTCTTCTAGATATAATAAAGTCTCATAATGTTTTATACATTATTACACTCAGATTACATTCGGATAACTATAAAAAAAATTTAGAAATAAATCAGCTTTAGATTCATCAACACATACACACACACATACAAAACTTCGATCCAAAAACTGTGCATGTTCTACTTTCTCTATAAAAATCAAAAAAAGCAAAAAGGATTAATTGTAAAGTATCTTGTATTGGTTAGTGAGATCCTTAGACGAGTTATGTAAACTAAAGATAATGAGATTCATGTTTTCCCATATATATCCATAAGTTATCCATAAGTTAGAAAAGAGGATTACTAAATATAGATGCGTTTTGCATGATCGGATATGTGGAATACGACAGAGTGAGTTTTACGATACCATCCAACTTCTCTCGTTACGGAGTTTAAACTTTCGAACTAACCACGACCAGACATCAAAATTCAAAAACCTGTACACGCGTGAATCTTTTATGCAAAGTATAATATCACTATCGCAAATGCTTATCAGACAGTTTTAGCGATATGTGATATATATCATAAAATTTAGATTAATATAATTCCATTAGATATAAATTAAATTATTAAATAATTAAATATTTTAAATTATTAAATTATTAAATAATTAGTATAAGTTAAATTAGAAAATATTCTTTTTGTGTAAAAGCAACGAGATCTTAAATAATTGTAAGAAAAAATTATAATATAACATGCGTAATATGTACAAGATGATATTATAAAAATAAAATTATCGCGATATAATATTGTATAATATTTCATAAAATCGTAGAAAGGATCTTTGGAACAATCGCAGCTATTTTGAATAACTCTGGTAACTGTCGATTGTCTGAATACACGGGATCGCGGAAAACTTTCGCATTCATTATTTCAGAATAATGCATCTCAGTTTGTTAAATATCTGCATGTAGCAAAATGTTCTGCGAGACTTGTAAACAGTGTATAAAGTGGCAAGATATTTTACGAGAAAGCTAACTTTATATGGATCACGATATCAAGCGGCTGTACACGTGTCATGAAAAAAATAACGACGCGTGATCGATGATGCACACGATATACATAAATCTGGTCCCCGAGATTCCTCGCCGTTAAAAATAAAGACAAACAGACGGTGTCTACGAACGATAAAATGAATGATGAAATCTTTTATCGTTTATTTAACACTAGATCACAAAGCCCGCGGCGACATGAGATCAGCACAAAGGAGTATAAATATCCCCAAAAGTATATCGATATCCTATAATTTCATATTTTCGTGAACCAAAAGTATATCGATATCCTATAATTTCATATTTTCGTGATCGAACCGAGAAATAAAATTTTTATAATAAGATATTATATGACTCTCTATGACAAACCTACAAAAATTCAATAGATTTAAACACTATAAGAAAAAACTGACTAAAATTTCAGACAAAGTGTCTGCAGTTTTTTTACAGACACTGTCTGAATTTTCAGACACGCTCTTCTAAACTTTCAGAAAAAAAACCCTGATGATTCAGACAGATTGTCTGAAATTTCTTTCAAACAGACAGATCTGAAAATTCAGACAAAAATGTTTTTGAATTTTTAGAAAATTTTTTACAGTGTGATATAAATAAAATTCAAACGAAATAGGCACGCAACAACAATTATTAAAAAATAATAGAGTAAGATAAAAAAGTAAAATAAAGTTATTGGAAATAAAAAAATCGAAATTAAATAATAAATAAAGCATAAAAAATTATAGTAGACTATACATATCTGTCATATCGTACGTGCACGATAGCAGACCCAGCGACCGCGAATAAATCAGATTTGAAGCTAAGCTGATGATATAAAGTTACAATGTAGACAAATAGTTTCTCGTGTCATTCGGTCCCAGTATAAAGTCGTAGAACACGTTGTCGTTGCAACTCGCGAAAGCCATAGCATCGCTCGTCTCGTGTCGAGATAATTCAATAATGAACGACAAAATCAGATAATGGACGGGCGCGTAGAATCTTGACGTGTATTACATCTCGATACGATCGTATTTCCAACAACACGTGTTTCGAGCAGTCCTCTCTGTATCATTATTTGCAATATTGATAAATCTAGAGAGTTATACATACCGGAACCAAACACATTCGTCATTTCATAAAATGCGTGAATGGTAGAATCGTCTCTTTTTAATATCTCGTAAAGACATGAAGCACCGTTATATTTTGCCGGAAGATATTAATAAAGATATGATCTGTTCATTTAAAAAATAAACAAATTTCCAAATTTAATTGAAAAGAAGCAATAGCACAAATGCGTGCGATTTAATTTAATAAACTTTTATAATTACGATTTAATTTAATAAACTTTGAATAATTTAAAGATAATTTAAAAATAATTCAAATTTTTATAATTAAAAAAAAATCATATTAAATAAACTGTTGATCCGATGAAAGAAAAGAACTTTCGTGCAAAAAAAATCGAATGATAACAACGTTGTTAACAAAACAAACTTTCTCATCGATGTCGATTGTAATCGGTACACGCGACGATGTAAAAAACATACACACACATGCATATGGTTTCGGTTTGTGCGAGAACATACATGACGTCCATATAAATTTCACATTTCTAAGCTTGTACATTCGAGGAGAGAACCCGTGTCATTTTGTTTGCCGGTGTCTGTCACGCGATAGTATCCATCCGTCGGGCATTCAGTTTGTTGTAACGCTGGTTACAACAATAATGTATGCTCGACGGTAACAGAGTCGAATGAATCTACATACGCGCGAATTTATGCTACCTTCATATACAGGGTGATTCAAAACAACCTTCTGTCCTTACAATGTCATATACTTGACTCAATTTTAAGACGATTTTTCCTTTGCCAAAATTTTTTCCGAGGCTTAGTTTTCAAATTATAAGCCAAAATAATTAACGAATTACGGGCCGCGTACGCAAGGCAGGCAGGGGCGGCGCAACTCACCGTCCGATGCTGGTGATTACGTGGGCGCTCGCTGCGATCAACTGTTTACTACATGCGATGGGGTGTATGTGTGAGAGAGAACGCGTATACGCGTATACACACACATACACATTCTCTCTCTCTCTCCCTCTCTCTCTCTCTCCCTCTCTCCCTCTCT
>NW_021853374.1:87142-92653 GCF_003651465.1 Formica exsecta
AGAGAGGGAGAGAGGGAGAGAGAGAGAGAGGGAGAGAGAGAGAGAATGTGTATGTGTGTGTATACGCGTATACGCGTTCTCTCTCACACATACACCCCATCGCATGTAGCAAACAGTTGACCGCAGCGAGCACTTCACGTAATCACCAGCATCGGACGGTGAGTTGCGCCGCCCCTGCCTGCCTCGCGTACGCGGCCCGTAATTCGTTAACTATTTTGGCTTATAATTTGAAAACTAAGCCTCGGAAAAAATTTTGGCAAAGGAAAAATCGTCTTAAAATTGAGTCAAGTATATGACATTGTAAGGACAGAAGGTTGTTTTGAATCACCCTGTATATTTGCCGGCGCGACGTAAATTTATACGCTTAAAATTAAAGCCGGAATCAAATTGTAAGTACCGAAATTATTGAGTATAATAGATTGTTTAAGCTACTAATAGTACTACTATTATTGTAATGATGCTATTATTCACGACAACTGTGTAGATAAATGTTGAAATTAAATTAACGTCTGAATTAATTGTTATAAAAACTGTTATTATATACACACACACATAAACTAAAATAAAATAAACATAAAAACTGAATAAAATATAAATTAAATAAAAAAAAAACTGAAATAAACATATAAAGGCTAAATAAAAATAAATTTAAATTAAAATTTTAATAAAATATATATCACATTTTTTCCCATTTAAATTTTATACTCTTAGAAATATTTTTATTTCAATACTTCAATTATATGTATGGATTATTGTATCTTTGTTGAATGAAATATAAATTAAATAAAAATTAAAAATTAAAATAAACTAATATAAAGACTAAATAAAAATAAACTTTAGTAAAATTAAAATTTAAAAAATCGTAAAATAAAATAAAAATTTATTAAAACAAATTTTAATAAAATATATTGCAATATCACATTTTCTCATTTAAATATTATACTCTTATTCTTAGAAATATTCTTACTTCACTATCTTAATTATATGTACAGATTATTGTATAATACCTTTGTCTGGATTAACTGCATCAGCGCACGTTGACAAGCGTAAATGTAATCAGACGACATCGTGTCCCTCGACGTGCAACTCGTAAAGGAAGATTCGAGTGCGGAACAAATGGATGCGACGAATGTACGCGCGATACTTTGCGGTCTCTTGAGAAATTATGTGTCGTGTGCACGTGAGTGTCGCAAAGTGGTCAACGCAGGGAAAACGATAAATCAGTGCCCGGGATTGCTACAAAACATGTTTGGCAAGAAGCCGAGAAAAATGTGACCCTTCATCATCACGTTAAGTTATCGACGTATTAAAACTTGCTTATTTGAATACATGTCTGAATGCAGGATATCTAATCAAGTCTTGTAAAAAAATTCTCTGACCTTCCCGGTACTTTCGTACAAAAATTTCCGTGTAAAATTATATAAAGAATTTTTAGCAATGCAACTTTTTAAATTAAATTTCTTTGTTGTACGCGCTTTTTAATATTTTCTCTACTCGTGCAATCAAGAAAGAAAAATACAGAGCCATTAAAGTTTCAAATATTAAATTTGAAAAAGTACTGAAAATAACTGAATGACTTTCATAAGAAAAACATTATAATTTAGCATTCTTTTTGTCATTATAAAAAACACTATAAAACTAAAATTATTAAAGAGACATTTTTTTTCAAAATAATTCCATGAATCTCAATAAAATTTCGTGAGAATTTTCTAGGTAAAAAAATTTTCTGAGAATTCTAGATTTTTCTATGTTTTTCCAGGAAAAGAGTAGAGATCCAGGAATATAAAAACCAACCTGAGTGCAAGAGCCATTAACGCTTTCATCAAGCGTTTCGAGTAAATTAATGATGATGCAAACTACGCGCAGCATATTATTATTACTGCGAAACAAAGTTCTAAATAGAACGGACGCTACATGTATGCATTGATCAAACTGTGAATAAATTCTATTATTATTTCATACCTAATTGTGATTAGTTTATAATAGATCAGCAATATTAAGCGACTTACCCTCCATATGGGAGAGCCATTATAATAATTGTCGCGCGCAAATTAATGTGCTACGAAGAGTGAAACGGCTTGACAACTCGCGGGCTGCGATAAATTTGCGCGAATTGCCACGAAATAAATATGTCATCACGTGGGCGAAAATTGCACAACGATGCATCCCAATGACCCAGATTTCGTTCTGTCGAATTTCGGTCTATCGCGCAAATTTGCGTCGTCCATCCAAAGGTCGAGGGGAGAAATTCCAATATCCATTCCAGTAGCCGGAATGTAAACGCCAAGTGGCCTCACCGCCACTCGGCTGTGATGGCGAAAAAAAAAAAAAGACGGCGAAATAAATTTCACCTATTCGCGTATTCTTGACGATCATACATCGTCGTATGAACGTTCGACGATATCTATTGCATACATATGTATGCATGAGATGTATGCAGCCCGATGCGAACGACAGCCGGGCTTTCTGATCGATGCGAGTTCTATGGCCGACGACGGCGAACATGATACATATCCCGAGGAAACATGACGCCTCAATACTCGAGCCGATTGGAGAGACACAATGTAAAAAATTCTCTAAAAAATCAGATATATTTTTGTCTAAATTTTCGAATCTAGCTGTCTCGAAGAAATTTCAGACAATCTGTCTTAATCATCAGAGTCGTTTTTTTAAAAGTTCAGAAGAGTGTGTCCGAAAATTGAAATGTGTCTGAAAATTGAGACAGTGTATCTGCAAAAAAAAAACTTTAGACACTGTCTGAAGTTGTAGTCAGTTTTTTTTACAACAAAGGTGAACTGTAAAAAATTTTTTAAAAAATCTGACTCATTTTTATCTGAATTTTCGGATCTGGATATCTGAAAAAAATTTCGGACGATCTTAAGAAAAGTCTTAATTATCAAAATCGTTATCTGAAAGTTCAAAGTGTCTGAAAATGTGTCTGAAAATTGAAATATGTCTTCAGACAGTATTCTGTCTGAAAATTCAGACAGTGTATCTGCAAAAAAAAACCTTCAGACACTTTGTCTGAAGTTTTAATCAGTTTTTTTTTACAACAAATCAGTTTTTTTAGCAACAAAAGTGCACTGTAAAAAATTGCATAAGAATTCAGACACTTTTTTGTCTGAATTTTCAGATTTGAGTGTTCAAAATAAATTTCAGACAATCTGTCTTAATCATCAGAGTCATTTTTCTGAAAGGTTTAAGAATTTAGACACATTTCTGTTTGAATTTTCGGATCTGGGTATCTGAAAGAAATTTCAGACAATCTGTCTTAATCATCAGAATCGTTTTTCTAAAAGTTCAGAAGAATGTGTCTAAAAATTCAAACAGTGTGTCTGCAAAAAAGCTGCGGACACTGTCTAAAATTTTAGTAATTTTTTTTTTACAGTGACTGGAAAGATACACTGTAAAAAGATGCATACGAATTCAGACACTTTCTTGTCTAAATTTTCAGATTTGGGTGTTCAAAATAAATTTCGAACAATCTGTCTTAATCTTCAGAATCGTTTTTCTGAAAGTTAAAGAGAGTGTGTCTGAAAGTTAAAGTGTCTGAAAATTCAGACAGTATTTTGTCTGAAAATACAAACAATGTCTGCAAAAAAAACTTCAAACACTGAAGTTTTTTTTACAGTGTATGCATTAAATGTCATCCCTGTCATTTCTTTATTCAAGAAAGGTTACAAAGAGAGTTGATAATTTTATCAATTATTTTATCCCAATTAATTCAAATTTATTCCAGTTCATCGCATCCCGAATATTGGATTCTCGATATCGCGATTTTATCGGAGCTTTATGAGTAAAAGTCAGCTAATCGCGGAGCATTAATCGCCCCGTTTAATTTCCGAAATGCATACACAATGCACGATTACGCATCGCGGAAATGCCGTTGTGCTTGCGGAATCTTCGCATTTCCTCTCACGTATGTGTGCGTATACACATTAGCCCGTACCATTACAAAAGCATAAATCCTACGAGCCGATATTGATAACCGACAAAGAGACACAGGGCCGATGAGAAGATAAAAGCTACCATCAGGCGAATAGGAGGAAGAAAATATTTGCGCAAATATAGTTTCCTTGTATCCCTTGGAAAAATGCTACCAACTAAATTTGCTTCAGCCTGGTGTACTACTCCTTGCAACATTTCAAGTTAATCCGTATATATGGACGACGGGTTTATGCGCGATGCAACATTTTCAAATACATGAAATATGTTAAAACATCATCAAAGTACGCGCCGTAAATATTAAAATTGTTATTGATTTATATAACATGCAAAATGCATAAATAACATCTGTAATTACGTGAAAAATAAAATAACTGTCAATTTTTCCGGGAAAAAAGGTTCATGGTATAACCGATTCGTATTAATTCGTTGCCAATCAACATCCGTGGATTTAACACAAACAAATATTGAGTGGCCAAAAATGTCAACGTTATTTGTTAACAAAATATATGCAAATTACTCATATAATTAATACCGTACATTATTTCGAAATCGATTCCTGGAATATCTCGATTAAATTCATTGACACGACGGCGGTGATGTCGGTCATCATTGACAGATCGATCGGCTTACAGGATTAGTGCAAGTATGTACATGTAGTGAAAAAAACTCACGTTCTCTTCGACGGTCTTCTTGATCTTCACACTGGCCTCCACCACGGTCTTCCCGGCCTTGTTCACGGCGCTGTACAAAAATCCGCCGAGGCTCTTTGCACCCGCCAGCGCCTTCGTGGAAACTGGTGGCAGACAAGAGACGAAAATGAGAATGGATGCAATGTTCCCTGTGCAAGGAAGTTGTTCCCTTCCGCTGTTAACTCGGGGAACACCGCTAGAGCAACAGAGTGTGTACAGAGTATCTATTTAAATCTTGTAAAAACATTTCCTAAAAATTCCCTGATCTTCCAGATATTTCTATTCAAAATTCTAGATAAAGAGAATATTTTAAAAATTTTTTGGGTCGGGGAGAAGGTGCAATTTTCTAAAAAAAATTTTTAAAATTGACAAAAACGGACCCAACCCCAATGATCTTGATCTTGATATATGTTGTTAAGGTCACTGTCTTGAGTATCCTCCAAAAGATTTTAGGCATCGCTCGTTGCTTATTAAAAAGTTATAAATAGAAAAAGTTTACTGAATAGAAGGTTTTCTGGCACCACATGTATATTTAATACATACTCTTAGCAGATTCATTTATTTATGTGTGGTAGATCAAACGTGTGGGCGGGAGACAGGCTTTTCCCCTCTTTCTGCACCTCACCGAAAAAATCTAACCTAACCTATGTGTCCAAGAGGTCAATTTTTATTTCAAGTAATAATTCAGGGGTTTTGGGGCTCGGGGACTTTCACCGCCTACGCGTGAAAGTTGTTGACATATTATTTTTCTGTGGATAACTTTCTTCTTGTTTATATATTTCATAAGCTACTGTCTATTATGTGTCCTTGCTAATGTCAACAAAGCAATAGACTTATTTCTAAAAAATGGGTTAGGTTAGGTTTTTTCGGGGGA
>NW_021853374.1:92691-94436 GCF_003651465.1 Formica exsecta
GGGAAAGAGGCTCCTCCTCCCTCTCCTGCCTACGCATTTAATTTACACACATAAATAAATGAATTTGCTAAGAATACATTCTATGAAATATACATGGTGCCCAACAATTAAATAAAGGACGAGCAATGCTTAAAACCTTTTGGAGAATATTCGTAACAACATATATAAAAGTCAAAATCATTAAGGGTTAGATCCGCTTTTGTCAACTTTTACCGATTTTTCATTGTATGTGTTCTCCAATATTTTTCATTCATACAGAGCCACTTAACTTCAAGTGCTAGAGATTTGCAAATGTACAAAAAAAAATTGAATAGTTTTCGTAAATAAACATTTTTCACTTGCATATCATTTCCCATTTTTTTATATTAAATTATAATATATAATATATTTATTATATAATATAAGAACAAAATTTATTAGAGAGAATTTTTTAAGAAAATCCTCGAGTCTCAATAAAATTTCTATGATAATTCACTGATTTTTCCAGTTAGAAAAGAAATCCCTGAGAATTCTAGGCTTTCCAGGAAGTAGATATTCCGAGGGGTTGGTCACTGAGGTAATTTTTGTACAAGGGCTAGGTAATCGTATACCTGACCTTGTGAGCAACGAAAATAAATGAAACAAATATAATATAAATTTTTTATTGTCAATGTTGACATATTACAAAATTGTTAGACATTAATCGGTGGAATCAATAATACCCGTGCAAGATGCCGGATGGTACTGATCGTAAAAACAATGAAAACATAAATTTTTAGCACATCTTGGGGGAAATTTGGAATTATATCTCGTACTTGAATTCGAAATTGTTCTGCTGAAGCCAAAATTTCTTCCATCGTAACGGTCTCTCTTTCACTCACGTATCTCGTAATTTTTCGTTGTCGAATCCTGTGCTTTCGCTTGAATCTTTTCACCCAGAAAGGAGAAGCTTTGAAGTCGAAGTTTTCAAATTGACTTGCAGCAGCCAAAGCCCACTGTTGCAGGTTTCTTGTTGTGACTTGTTGTAAATTTTCTCGAGCCTCCATGAAACGATCATGCGTCCAAGAATCAATAGTAGAATACTTATCGATTGTTGTTCCGCCCTTTTTAATATGTTCTTCCCACCTCTTCAAATCCTTCATGCTCTTTAAACGGCTACATCCTTTTTTCTGAAGATTTGCTATACTCCAATTAGGATGTTGTTTCGCAATATTTATAGCTTTTATTTTATAATCAAGCGAAATATACTCCGTTTGTTTCACTTTCTTTTCATCCGGTTCATATTCATCAGAATCATCATCTTCTAACTCCCGGAAAGAATATTCTTCGTCAGCTTCGTGTATCGCTATTAATTCTTCATCGCTGATTAATTTTTTTTCGGCGATCATTTGTACAGTATTGTGAAACATTTCTTCTCCGATAAGCATCGATTCATAGGAAATCGTCGAAGGTGGTTCTACTGTGACCAGATTATTTTCCTCCAGAAGTTTGTCCATGTAAACCACGGCGCCTTTCATCTGAAGTTTCGCAAATTCTTCTGGTAGCGAAGATTCGTTATCCTCACTATTTCCCGCGAGCGAATCTTTTTCTTCGTAACTTTTCGTTGGAGAATCAGATGTTGACTCCATCTTTTAAATTTTTATTTTTCGGCACTGCTTAAAAACGTCCACCTTCTACTGTCGAAACTAATGGTAGACTGATGACTGTTTCAAACAACCAAAACTCTTTTCTTTTCTTCGATCCCCTCCACTCACTTTCACAAAACA
>NW_021853374.1:94514-116053 GCF_003651465.1 Formica exsecta
CCTAGCGGTAGGAAAAATAGGGGGAAATTTGACAATTTTTTTTCATACAAAAAATTTTTTTACTAATAAATCTGTAGATACATCTTAAAGTAGGTCCTTTAATGTATATTTGGTAAAATTTTCATTAATAAATATTGAAAAATGTGCCGTGGAAACGTCATCTCCTGGAAGCTGTTCGACGAAGCGGTAACCATTGTAGCTCCTCTAATTTTTATCTGAAATCAAAAGCCAAAAAATTTTCTTAACGTATATAAAAAAAATAAGTTATTGTAGCCGATTTTTAAAATTCTGATTTTTCAAAAAATGGCGGCCATTTGAATGCGAAGGTATCAGATTGAAAATTATATCTTTGCATTTAAATGGCCGCTATTTTTCGAAAAATCACAATTTTAAAAATCGACTACGACAAAAACTTCCTTTTTTTATATACCTTAAGAAAATTTTTTGGTTTTTGATTTCAGATAAAAATTGGAGGAGCTACAATGGTTACCGCATCGTCGAACAGCTTCCAGATGATGTCTCCACGGTACATTTTTCAATATTTATTAATTAAAATTTTACCAAATATACATTAAGGACCTACTTTAAGATGTAGCTAAAGATTTTTTAATAAAAAAAATTTTTTTATGAAAAAAAAATGTCAAATTTCCCCCTATTTTTCCTACCGCTAGGTGTATGTAGCCCCTTAAGGTAGCCTCAGATAATCTGAGGTAATCTGAGGTAATCTAAGGTAATCTTAAGTAATCTGAGGTAATTTAAAGGTAATCCGTATCAAGGGTAATTTTTGTACACTATAACCACTAGTGACCTACCCCTCGAAATATTCTGGTGTAATAATCGCGTAAAAATAAATGAAGTAAATCGTAGAATTCAATCGCTTTTCTCCCAGAGAGAGAAAATACGCAAATAACTTCGTTATTTAAAAATCATTAATTCAGCGTTTATGTCAATTTTAACTTAATTGCGCTAGTTTTTCCCTCATTTTTTCGAAAATGCTAAAATAAGAGATCGACCCTCCATAATACAGGGAGAATTCGACTCGAAAAAAATTCTAGCTATATTGTAAAAAAAACTGACTGAAACTTCTGTAGCTTTTTTGCAGACACACTTCAATTTTTGGACATACTTTTCTGAACTTTCAGAAAAACTCTCAGAAATTTTTTTGACATCCAGATCTGAAAATTCAAATAAAAATGTGTTTAAATTTCAAAAAAAATTTTACAGTGTATATCATTACGTTCAAACGATGAATCGTGAACACGGTGTCGGCTAGTGAAGCTGCGACATCGACTTGTTCCCAGATATATCAGATAGATCTCTCTTGGGACTTTTTCGCCAGCAATTCTGACTTTGCCATTTATCAGTAAAAGCGAAGTAAGACGCGCGTCGAGATACCTCATGGTAAATGTAATACAAACTAGTTGGAATGCAATTTTCACATGTTATTGTTCCCGTCAACAATTCCCGATGTAAAATTGTGACAATGCGACGCGAAGAGGCGAGAGATGTTCCATTCGCAAAATTCGCGCGGTTGTCCCTCTGTTTGTCGTCGTTTAATATCATAAATGCACGTTATATTATTACGTGTAGAAGCTACAATTACAAAAATGTATATGTGTATATTTTCTATATTTATACCTGCGATTTTGCAACAAAATAATGCAAAATAATGGCGTTTCTTCTAATTTCGGATTCATAATGGGTGAAATGTCATCATTTATAAAAATAAATGAAAAGCTTCCTCTCTTTATAAATTCATCCCATTTTCTGCGTTCACGTAGCTAACACGAATAATGGTGGAATAAAATGAACATCCGCGTATTTCATCGTTCGAAAAATAAACCAATGCGTCTGCTGTAAAAAAAAAAAAAAGATATTTGCTACGTCATGCACGTCACACTAAAAAGAGATATACGACGCTTCGACAACCGTTTCTCATAAATAGAATATACTTAGCCGTTTCGTTCGTGTCTCGCATGGATGATAAGTTACATTGACATTTACACTTTCGATAAAATACAAAGCGATTCGCCTCTCTTCTTATAGCTCGTGGAAAAGGTCGCCCGATCCCTTAGTCTTCGGCCTCGGCGTTTCAAATCGCCGTCTCGCGAAGTACATATACTTCATCGTGTGTACCAACATTTCATCAACGTAATTCGCTCGTAATCCCGGGGAACATTTCGAAAGCAATTTTCGCGAAAAAGCGGGAACGATCTCTTCCCCCCCCCCCCCCCGAAACCCCCTCGCGTTTCCGCCTGATTCAATCCGCGAAAATTTCATTCGAATCGATCGTCGCGAGTCCATGTCAATTTCTCGCGTGTTTATAATCCTTATATAATCTAGATTATATATAAACGTTACCGAGAAAATACACAGAGAACTTCAATATAATCGTCGAAGCGATAATACAGCCATTGAGTTCTAAGAGGTATTAATGCGCGATGTAAAAGCGGGATATTTCCCTGATGTGAGAAGAAACAATGAGTAGTAAATCTTTGAAACGGGGAAGACTCTCAGAAATTCATGAATGAGGTCAACTGAAATACCCGATTAAATTGTGCAGCTTTGAAATGGGAGACACGAATTTTCCTCTCTTTTTTTTTTTATGTATCTCGCAACACCTGCGTTTGTATCACAACCGCGCTAAAACATTGCGATGAAATGCGACGTCGGGTTTTTTGTGTAAAAAAAAAAAAAAAACAATATTTCAATAACTCACGCGGAATTTCTCGCCAAAGTTTACGAAGAAGCGTCCTTAACATGTATGGGGGAGAGGATGCACAAAGAGTGATCTGCGAGTTGCTCGCATAAACCGAAGGCGATTTAATCAACCGGATTGAAGCACTTCAATTCGTTAATTTCCCCTGTCTATTTCTATCTGACCAAGCACTCGATCATATTAAAGAGAACCAGCCGATATAAAATACCTACATATAAAAAGCATTGGATAATTAGTGCCCGAGTTCTGGAACCGAGATTACACAGGTAAGTTTATCTCTCCCCGGGGGAGAGAGAGAGAGAGAGAGAGAGAGACATCCGAGAATCGTTAAACAAGCATCATAGTCGCTCTTGTCACACGTCGAGATAATTTGTCGCTCCGCCAAAATTGCGGAATTTGCCGCAGAGGTAGCGGGAACATTAGGCGATTTTGACGCCCGAAATGGAGAATTTTGGCGCAGTAAAAGGATGAAGCCAAAGGTAATGGATTATCGAATTTATGGGAAGGAAATGATTATCCAATTTAACAAAAAAAAGAACAATCATTTCCTGCAATTATTTAACGCTGAATACAATTGCAGTTTTCAAATTGCTCCATTACATCAAAATTTTGAGAATTTTGAGCAAGCAAAAGTTGCAAGAAATGGATTTTAATGTCGTATCTCGTCGTATTATAATTGCGATATGTGACGTGTTGAAAAAGTTTTATTGCAATCAAAATTAAGTATGTTACTACGACTTTTAGTCCCCAAAAGGGATTTGTTATGTCAATACATGGTTAATAAAATATTCATGGTTAAATATACGATCTATAAATAAAATAAGTTAAATATGTGAATTAGATGATTGAGGATCTATCAAATAATTTTTAATTACTTAAACTTAAGAATTTTTTAGATCACTGAATATGAATCCGCAATGTCAAAATTGACAAATTTAAAATAGTGGAATTAATATGGATGTCAAAGTTAATGTCAAGCTGATTGAATTATTGCACAAATTTAATATAATTTGCATTTGTTAATTTTATTATAATTCACCATCGTAAAGAATTAAAATTTGAGTTATACATGAAGTCGAAATGAAGTGAAAATGGGATTCATTGAATAGGATTAGGGACTTGTAAAGAACGACCAAAAATGTCTCAATTTTTATTCTAATTTCTAATTTTTAAAATTTTTTATTTTAAATTTCAATGCCTAATTTTAAGAAATTAATGAGCCACAACCAAAAATGTCTCGATTTTAATTCTTATTTTTATGTGTATTTATTTTACTTTCATAAAAATTTGATTTGTATTTTAATTCTATCTTTATATGTAATATTATAAATTTAATTTTAATTATATTATTATTCTATTCTTTTTACTCTATTTTTACGCTTATTTCTAATCTATTTTACCTCAGATACCGTTAGATACTGTAGACACATTTTACTTTAGGTATTTAAAATCTCTTGTTACTTTAAAATTCTGATTTTCGAATCTAGACCGATTCTCAAAGATCATTTATAGTAAACAGCGAAATTGATGTTCATGTATATTGAAGTTTGTTTATATTTATATTTATGTTCGATTAAGTTCATTTAAATTCATCGATGCTCATTTATTTTAATGCAGACACACTACACAAAAATTACAATTATAAAAACTGGAAGCCATCCACAGCCGCAAGACACAGATTAAAAAATAAATAAAAAAATATATAATTTTCATTTATTTATTTTTATTATATATTTTTAATTATATTATTATTTAATCATTTTTATTTTATTATTTAATTTTTCACCTCATGTTTATTAGGACCTTTTTCCTCCGTTTCCAGTAAGTACTATTTGCCCTTAAAGTTTTGAACCCTCTTTTTTAATATCCTGTATGTATATTCAGCAAATTAAAGAATCTTTAAGTTTAAATAAACATAATTGAAAACTATTCAAACGAATATAACGAAAAATTATATCCCGGTATAAAACGTCGATACTTTTATAATATTGGATGATTGCATAAGTTCGTGCCCGATTTTCATAGATGGCATTAAGTTACTGCATGGCGGAGTTCTATTGTTTTCGTGTGGTAATTGTTGCTTACACCGAATAGATGACGTTGTCTTATGTCAATTTAGCATCAGACATTGTTCAGATAAGTCCATTGGTGCATAAGAGAAATCATTAAAAATAGAGAACGAAAAGGTGCATTTGCGGCATGTAATGTTATATAAATTTCGGAAAGGCGTGAGTGTTGGGATTGCACAAAAAAATATTCAAACCGTTTATTTGGACCGCGCTCCTGCTCTCCGAACAGTCAAAAAGTGGTTTGGCAGATTTCGAAATGGTGATTTCAACATGGAGGATCAAACCCGCTCTGGACGGCCTTCTGGCATTGATAATGACATTGTGCATGCCGTTTATATTTAAATCGGGCACAAACTTATGCAATCACCTGATAGATACGTAAAAATCTCCCAATATTTTTTCTTTCTTTTTCTTTTCATTCACGAATGAAACCCGTCCCGCTGAAAATTCCGTAATTGCGGCGATGCGCGATATCCTTCGTTCGCTAACGATCTATCCTCTTTTATTTCCACGTACGAAGTCGGACGAATTTCAGAGCGGAAAGCGACGTGAAAATTCGTCGACGTTGTCGTCGCCGCCGTCCGGCGGAAAGTTCCGAAGAGTTTTGTTCGACCGACAACGACGACGATGTCGCTTGGCAAACTTTGGCAGAGAACTTTGCGCGTAGAAGAAATCTCTCGCTATATGTCACCCCTGGTATATGAGCACAGTTCACTTAGGCGATGTCACAAGGAAAGAACGACACGCGCCGACATATGGCCGTTTACTAACTTTGCGGTAAAACTCACGCGACTGGAATGCCTCGATAAGATATCGGTAAAGAGTCAATTATCATTTATATTTGCATTGAAACATAAAATAATCGACGGATATAAATATTAGCAAAAACAATAAATTTTAATTTTAATTAATTAATTTTTATTTTAATTTAATTTTAATTTAATTTTTATTTTTATTTTTATTTTTATTTTTATTTTGTGCGCAAAATAATGGTTTTAAATTTGAAATATTTCAAGATAAAATTTTGTCCTAGAATTTAAATTTTTTTACAAATAGCTATTTTTGACATGACGTAACTTGCCTTATTTCAACGATATACTACGTTTCTCTCAATAAAATTAATTAATCAATTATACCTAATTAATATACCCGCAAAGAAAAATAAAAAATGTAACATTCCATTAATGATTTTAAATTTGAACTATTTCAAAATAAAATAAAAATTTGGCTTACAACTTTAATTTTTTTTACAAATAGGCTTTCTGACATGACGTAACTTGCCTTATTTCAACGATATATTACATTTCTCTCAATAAAATAAAATAATAATTAAATCCAATTAATATTCTCGCAAAAAAAAATTAAGAATGTACCATTTTATTATTTTAAATTTTAAATATTTTAAGATAAAATTAATTTGACTTAAAACTTTAATTCTTTTACAAATAGCTATTTTTGACATGTCATAACTTGCCTTATTTCAACGATATATTGAGTTTCTCTCAATAAAATTAATTAGTCAATTATATACTTGGAAAGAAAAATTAAAAATGTAAACCATTATACCGAAATAGAATATAATGGAACAGAAAATGCATATATAAACGATAATGAATTAAAAGTATAATTATCCCTGCCTGTTTCTTTCTTACATAAGAGCCTGTCTTGGTCAGAAAGGTCGTACATAGACAACAGTGATGGAATTCCTTTATGATATTAGCGACACAATTTTTTTATGTCATGGTTTCTCGTCTCGTATGTTCCGAGTTGATGACGTCGATAATTGTGTAATATGTCGGAAGGGTAATGGCGACTAATAACAGCCACGTAAAGGAAGCGCACCATGACCAAAATAGTGCTTCTTCGATCCATTAACGACAATAGTTCCGTTACACAATATAGATCGCGCGAGGCCAACAGCTGTTGAATAGATAGATATCCCTTTCTACCTGATAACGATGTACAGCAATAATGTATATACATATAAGGGGATCACTCTGATAAAGCGCGTATACATATACGCACGCACACGTGACGATACCTGTCAAATAAATGTCAGTGGCGTACTATTAAACTATCATTGACAAGGCTTGTTGCAACAGTATCCGATGAAATTGGATCATCAACGGCGGCAACTCTCTGCCGACAAAACGATAATAAAGAGCAACTCATGGGATTTAGAGAGAACTAAAATTGAGAGTTTTCCAACTATATGACGTGCCAACTGACGCTTAATCAAAGTTTGACCTTGTGTTTCCACCAATCGCGCTCGCGTCATATATATATCATCTGAAAGAAAAATGATCTCGAATGTAGAATTCATATTTCGCTTTTATATTTCATATCTCCCCATTACAATATTCTACATCCTGCTCTGCCGACAGACGCGTCAGGTTCACTCATGACCATCTTATATTAAAATTGTTTTATAAAGCTCATGGGATATGATACAAACAAATGTTTCATGTGTATATGCGTTGTTCGGAGAATAAATATTATTTATTTTTATTTTTAATATTATATAAATATTTTTCTCATTCTTTTAATTATTTATCATGTACATAGCATTTTTAAAAAAAGAAAATATATTTAAGAATATAATAAAATTAGAATAATTATAAAATTGTATTCTGGAATACAATAGAAATTTTGCTATGAATCAAAATTGATCTATAAAGTTTATCGCGCACGTAATTGTTATTTCAAGTTTAAATCATTATAAGTACAATATATTTATTGAATTATTCTCCGTTACCTTATTGTATCATATACTATCATATATTATTAAAGTTTGTAAATATTTTGTATAATATCGATAAATTAAAATAATGAGAAAAATATTTGTTGCAAAAACATATATATATTAAAAAACATTCTAAATAAAAATAATGAGCGCATATCTTTCTGGAGAGAATTAATTCTTGCAGATTTTTTATATTCTCTCTCTAATCGTGTATTAAAAATAATTTAACAAATGAAAAGTATATTCTCGTGTATTGCGACAATTTCGTGGTTATAAGATTGCTCTTATATTATATACAGCGGAGCTTATCTCTTATTTTCGCATTTCTCTTAACGTTTTCGTTTTTCCCGTTCGAAATTCCCGATATCTTTGTTCGAGGAGCAACTCTAGAGAAGATCCGAAGAAGCACAAAGGATCAAGTCCCATCGTATCAACGAAATACTTTCATATCAGTGTAACAAATTTGGTCGCGCTATCAATATTTCGTATTATGCGGAGGAACTATCGCATAGAAACAGATAGAAGAGTTAATCTTTTTTCTTCTCACCTCGCGTGAAAATAACTTAATAAATCGGCGAGATCATATTCGCGCTAAAAGTAGACGTCACGTTTGAATTTATTGGGAAATACGCTTTATACGCGTCGTTTTATCGCCGTGCTCGTGTCTTTTAAATTTGTCATCGACGAGTCGATCAAATTCCCGCCACGAATCAAGAGAATTATCTGCGATATCGTTTTGTGAAAAAACAATGTAAAATGTGCGAGGATATTATACGTATTCTTTTCCAACAATGAGACGTCACAGCGGAAAAAGTTCAAAGTGCCATTTTAGGATCGGAGAACCAGCACTGAATCGCAATGGTTCTCGCATTTCGATTATCTCGATTTCTTTTTCGTTTGAAACCCGACGAGTCCGAGATTCGTTGGAGGAAGTGCATTCGCAGACTTCCTGAGTCAATGACCTTTTTTCTCTCTCTTCCTCTTTATCTCTCTCTCTCTCTCTCTCTCTCTCTCTCTCTCTTGCTATTGCTCCCGCACAGATCAAGCGAATGTGAAACTTCAATGATCCGAGAGCAAGGCAATTACGCTCGGGTCAACCGTATCTCGTTAGAGTGCATACTACATTAGCTGCCACAAGTGGCATCGTTAAATTAAATTTAAACGAATGTATTTAAGCCTCATTGTATAGCATTTCGATCAATAATAAAATCAATAAAATCAATTTTATATATATATATTAATTGATTTAAATAGGTATTTAAATATCGTCAAATTTTCCGTTGGCATCATTAATCGAGTTCATTTAATCTAGGATAAGAGATCTCGATAAGAGAAACGCAAAGAGGACACTTTGAGACTGTTCAAAGTCTTGCGTAAACAAAAAAGTAGAATCTCGACTTTCGATATTAAAAGTGAAATCGAAATGCGTTGCGTTGCTTATAAACTTCGGTGAAATTAATTATCGACGGATCATCTCGAGGGAAGTGGGATTCTCAAGTGATGGACGACATCTCAAAGATGAAACAAGTATATTTCAGATATCGCATTTTCAAGAGTGTTTCTCTACCGTCGCTGCTTAATTACATGTTAAATTTGATTGGCACAGTAATGATCGTACGGTAAGTCGGTATAATCTTCTAGGAAACGTTTAATGTCTTTCCTGGTTAAGATTACGAGCCTTGTTATGGGAGAAGATCGATGCGAGCTCTAGCTTTTAGCCTAGTTAAGAAATCATGAAATTCGTTCGCAAGAGAAAAGAAACTTCCACACCGAGTATTCCGTATCATTTAGCGAAAAGGATTAGCCATGCTAATCGAAAAATTAACATAAGGAAGAACACAAGGTAAATGTAGATCAAATAATGATAGATATAAAGTTGATGAAATCTTTTTTAATAATTTTTATAAGTAAATATTTTAAATATTTTATCCTGTTATACATATATATTATATATTCCCTTTAGAAAAAAAAAAATGAGAAGTCGTTTTAAACTATCGATTTTTTTTATGTTAATCACTTTCTTTAGTAATAGCAAAAGTATGAAAAAAGTATTTCCATAGAAGAGATTTTACAAGTTCAGGAACGATACAGAGTTTTAACAAACAATTATGCTCGATTCTATAAAAAATGTAAATAGTTATCGAAGAGAACAATCGAAGAAAATGGCATGCTAAAAAGCCATTTCGCTGCACTGCATATGTGCAATTGTATCTCGATTTCAAACACGATTGAAAAAAGGATAAAAAGAATGCTTGTACAGTACGCATTCAAATGCTATAAAGTACCTCTCGCGCTTGCTTTCCTCAAAGTTACGTCAGTTTGATATGGATTTTCCATGCGATTTAACTGATGCGATCAAGTTATAATAGAATGTTGTAGAGAAATAAAAGAAAAATATGTTAAAAATAAAATCATATAATTTTTGTATGAAAAGTCAAATAATATTTCTTTATAAACAAGTAATTTTGTATTTTTTGATTAGTATAAATTTTCTTAAATGTGTGCGATTTTTATTTTCTATGGGATTTGTAATAACACAACGTACAAGTTGCTTTCTATCTATGTTGTTCTGTGTCTCAAATTCTAAAGGAAAAAAATTTGAAAAAGAATTTTGCCTCCAGCTCGATACGCGAAGAAATCGGGCCACCTTGGTAAGCTCTCGCAGAGGAATCAAAAATACTTCTAACAATCGAACGAGAGAGCGTAAACGAAAAAGAAAGGGTCGATGGCGCCCGAAATATTCTCTCAGAGAGACATACTTCATTAAAAGTATACGTCGAAATGCCAGTACCAAAAATATCTTCCCCCATTCCCCCACTCCCACGCGCGTGTCTTTAACAAAAAGTGCCTTTAAAAAGAGTCAAGTGAAATTTCTTCCCTCTTTTGTTTCCGCCTGCGCGTCAAAAGATCGAAACTTCGGGGATGATATAATATATCGTATCTACCCTTGAGAGACAGAGATACCTCGATACCGTTGATCGCCGAAATCATCACTTGACCGAGTTATCCCAAAATCTGGCGAATGAGCAAATAACAAATCAACGGAAAGGGAGAAAGAGAGAAAGAGAGAGAGAGAGAAAGAGAGGAAATGGGGAAAGAGGCGGTTGGTGGGCCCATCGAACTGCGGTTATGTCGTACTCGTTGATTTGGAAGGGAAGGAAGAGTCGGCCGGAAGCCGCGGGAGGAGGTGGAGAAGGATGAGGAGGAAGGGAGGTAGTCGTATTGATCGACAAAGATGGGGTCCAACCCCTCGACGACTACGCGAAGGACGTATTACTTGCTGACTGGATCTGATGCTTGTACATGCTCGGCTTGAGCCGCGCGAGAGGAACGTTTTTCAGGATCCATTCACTCTCCACTCCTGTATATCACACGTGGCGAGGTGTAAAAGGGATTACGAACAAGTACGGAGAAAGGTGAGACGCATTTAACGACCTTAGCGCGGTTTTCGCACGGGGGTTGACGGAGCCCCCTGGATCTAGGTGTCTGGTCCATCTCGGGCCAAGGACACGCGCAACGATCGTTCCCCTCTCCGCCCGTTTGTACAAACCACCCCCACTTTTCCTCCTGCTTGTCCTCGCCCTTCCTATGTCCCACCCTCTCACTCACTCGCGAGATCGACGCATCTCTTTCAGCCTCGCTGATATTAATCCGCATATTGTGATTAATGTTCTCCCCGACTGCAGCGCGATGCGAACTCCCTCTTTGATATTTATGCGTAATCATCAAGCGCAGAATTAATGCGCATTGGCTTTTGGATCTCCCAATGTAAGCGCTTTGCGAACGTATCAGCTTTTCGATTATGCAATTTTCGAAATTATTGTAATTACGAATGTATTAGAGCTGGTGATTTGCTTCGAAGGCTTCGATATCCGAAGCTTCGAAGATTCGAAGCTTCGGCACTAAAATCTTCGAAGATCGAAGCTTCAATCTTGGAAACTTCGAACCTTCGAAACTTCGATACTTCAATCTCCGAAGCTTCAAAGAATCAAAATTATACAATTATTAATTTAATATAATAGTAATAGTACCGCGATTATTATCGAGGTACACATTTATAAAATTATATGATAAAATCCGAATAAAATTTCTAATGTTGCAATAATTAATGTTGAATAATTACATATTTTTTGAGCATATGTATTAATTAATTCCTTTTATTTACAATATTTCTAGCGTTCCCTGAATGAATTCGCCATTTGTACGAATATATTCTTCGAAGCTTCGAAGTTAACTTCGAATCTTTGAAGTTGTCAAAAGTAACAGCCCTAGTATGTATCGCGAATTGGGAATGCAAGTTATAAAAGGGGGATCGCTATAAATTTGCATACGCGACCGATATTTTTTACTTTTAATAGCCGTTCAACCTCTTTTAAGGTATAGCTCTATAAAAGCTCATCTTGACACCGTGCGATGATGCTCGAATAAGTATCTATGTACTATAAGTATCTATGTATGATATATAACTCAGGCCAAGGACGAACCCATCGAGCTCGTTTCTTTCCTCTACCATTCAACTTCGTCACTCTCTATCTTGTTAATCATCGTGCTCAATTCATTTTCCGGAATAGAGAAAGAAAAAAAATCAACATGGTCGAAAATAGCGAATGCGTTTACGAATGCGTCTTACGCGTTATCAGAATCTTTTTCTGATTTGTATCTCTCGAGCCTTCTAGGCAGACGGTGCGAAAATTGCACTTTGGTACAGTGATTGCTCATTCACAGCAAAGAATTCTCGCGATGAAACAGCGATCATCTATACGATAGATTGTTTTATAATAAAACGCTCCCGCATACATGTTAGGTTAAAAAAAATTCTGAATCAGATCCGAAATATTTTTAAAAATATATTAAATTTATTGCTATTTTAAGTATATTACAAATATATTATGATATAAATATACAAATATATAAATATTGCCTTAATTTTTAGTAAAAAAGAAATTTCATGAATCTCTACAGTAAATATTGTAACTATCATACTTATTTGTATATTTTATTATATAAATATTGTATAGAGATTCCATAAATCTATTCACTCTTCGATAAGTAAAAGTAAAAAATTAAATTTGCTCTGATTATACTCGTATATTTGTAAATTGTCGAACAACATTTGCAAATATCATTCGTGTCTTTGCATAGAGGGTATCTCGGAGAGCAGAGATATTCATATAGACCGTTTCGTGGCTTTAAAGTTCGTCAAACATCTCGTCGTCTCACAGTCGACCTTGGCGCATGTTTTCAAGGTGATCAAATAGACCGAGCTATCCCTCTACTTTATTTTTAAATAAAAAGTCTCAAACCCTCTTCGCGCTTTTGCACAATGAGAAGAGGAAAAAATATTCAAGGGAAAATTTATCTTGGACAATGATACTTAATCATTCGCCTTTGCGACTCGTCTCTTCTCTGTAAAACCGATCCCTAAGTCCATATACAGATAATATCATTCTGATAACATCATTCTAATAATACCATTATTAATACCTTGCCGCATTGTACATAGAGGGAGAGCAAAATGACTCTTTCATCCGAAAAAAAACGCAAAAAATTTGTCATCAGACAATACATTAAAAAAAAAAGATATTCAATCTCTCGCAGTAAAATTATACAATAACAAAAAAATGTATTATTAATAATAATAAATATAATAAAAATTATATAACAGAATTCGCGAGGGTTGGCTGGAAAAGTCCAGTGAGTGGAAAAAAACATGATAAATTCCGGCTTATACCGTCCCGGACTTTATTTAATGAAATACACTGGCAAAAAATAAATATAATATGTAATACTAAAATATACTTATATAACTTTATGCAAAAAGATATTTTTGTTTTTATTAATAAATGATACTAATCACAATAGTTTACAAAAATTAAATCTATATAATAAAGCCTTTTTTAATTCAAAAATTAATATGTGAAATTTTTAAAATAAAAACTTTGATATAAATTTTACTGTAACGGTAACAAAATTAAAAATTTTTACCAACATCAATATAAATCGCGTTTATCTTTTAACATCTTCTAATAAAAAACTAATTTATTTGTCGATGCCTAATATCTATTACGGATTTTATATATATATTGCATAAAGCCTAAATATTAAAAAACACTCTTAATTGACAAATAATGATAAAAAGGTTTTTTATTTATTTTGACGTTTTTAAATTTTCAGAAAATACCAGTTTTTTGTCTGTTTTTTTTCGGAAAATATCAGTTTTTACGACTGGCATAGATTTTATTCAATAAATATGGAACTTTGCCAACCCTGAAAGAAATATTTCAACATGATCATAATATATTTGAGAAATATATTTTTCAAAAGAATGCCCGTTAAAGAATCAATGATTCCCGCGTTGTAGGTGGGACGAACCTGAGAAATATTTAAAATAAATGAACGCTATGCGCGCGATTTATTCTCCAACGAGTGGATACGTATTTATATAACGAGATACGTGAAAGGGCGAAATGTTAAAGGGGATATGTTCTATATTCTGTGACGTATACCGAGCCTTTATCCACACATGTAGTCTTTAATGCAGCAGTACGTAATAGTTGTCCCTTTCAATTATTTACAAGGCGTGATGTATTACAATGGGGCGGTTCTTGGCCGGAAAAAAAAAAAAAGAGAAAATACTTTTCTTGAAGAGAGAAGAAATCCTGCGTGTGTGCAAAAGATACGTATAATTTCCAAGTATCATATGTATCTTTACCAGAGCGGCCGACAGGACCCACAAAAAGGTTCGCCCAGATAAAGGGTATATGAATGATATAAAGGCAATTTCTCCGGAAAAATGGGCAAAAAAAGAGATACGCCGCGTGTGTGGCCATAATATCATGTGTAAGCGCAGATAACGGCTCACGGCAGAAATCGAATTTTCTGCGGAGCCCACAGGATTTATCAGTGCGCGTAATCAAACGCGACTGAGGCAAATTAACCAATAATTGCGCGAGCGCAATATAAACCTGTAATTAATGGATTAATTTAAAGGATTTTTAATTCGTCTCGCGCAGAATTGCGAATACGAGATGTGTATAAAAGTATTAACGTGACTTGGGAATATTTTATCGAAAACATGATTACAAGATCATATTATAATCATCAAAATCAAATCCCGTTTCATTTTTATAAATTAAAATAATTGACATTTTAATATATAATTAAAATTTATTTCTCTTATATCGCGGATACGGATAATATTAAAAAAATAGAAATAATTATAAATAAAAATAAAAAAAGAACTAAATGTGCCATATATTAATTATTATTCTTTGATTTGAGTTTACGCGAAGTGACACAAGTACTTATAAAAAATTTTTCTCAAGCATCACTGCTTCTACATTTTTAGTTCCGCTCTCATAAATTCCCAGGCACTTTGCACTTTGCCAAAAAGCTTGCTTGAACCAGTACTTTTCTCGACTTGGACAAATTTAAATATATTTTATTTCGCTCTTATTTCCCCGAGCTTACATTACGCGCGATCATTCATTGCCATGCATAACGTATGCTACCTCATTTTCTCTCACGTCACTAAACTCCCGTTGTAAACAATCCTAGGAAAAATCTCGAAAGAAGTACATTCGCATCGTGCGAAAAATAACACGATGCAAGGAAGAACGATAAAATCCGTGGCATAATAATGTATTTTCATTGGAGAAAGAAATAATTTGTTTAATATTGAGGGTATATATGGTATACGAGCGAGAAAGCGAGCTTTAGAAGCGCAAGACTTCATAATAAAGCGCGACTTACATCAAAGGAAATCATTATTTGTCGACTCGAGAGAGTATCCAGGCTGGTTGGTTTGAATAACGATAAAATACCTACGATATTACGAGAAGAGAGAGAGAGCACGTTTCCCACATTATACAATTTAAAAATACTCAAACGAATTAACGCACCGCGTAAAAATAATGAGAACAAACGCATCTTCAAGCATCGTTTGAAATTATATTCGCGCTAAAAATTTAAATACAAAAACTCTTTTAAAGATCTCACTTTTTTTTAGAAATAAAATTACAAATCTATTCGAAAGCATTGAGTACGTATATATTGGCGAAACTATTAACAATGATTAATAACGCATGCAATTATAAATCGATAATATCTCGCTGCTTAATCGCATTACTCCGATAAATGTATGCTAAATCTCGTGCTTGTAAAGCGTGAAATGCTGCCGTTAGCTATTTTACCAATGAATATGTATGTTGCTTCGGAGGGCCGTTCCAGGAAATCAAATTTCCATTGTAGAGTGGACACGAACGATCAGACATGAGCGGACACCGAAATGCACGAGGCGCATATTCTACCTATGTATAACGCAATTAACATCTCTCGTTCTCTCTCTCTCTCTCTCTCTCTCTCTCTCTCTCTCTCTCTTTCCAGTACTTGCAATTTTTTAAATTGATTTTAGCATCAGAGTGACGGAAAATGCTATGAATTTCATTATCAATCTTCTATTTGCACCGTAAAGAAAACAATTATGGATGTCAACGCTGATATCATCTTTACACGAATGTGCTCCTCACAGCATCTCTTATATTGGATGATTGCATAAGTTCGTGCCCGATTTTCATAGATGGCATTAAGTTACTACTGGCGGAGTTCTATTGTTTTCGTGTGGTAATTGTTGCTTACACCGAATAGATGACGTTGTCTTATGTCAATTTAGCGTCAGACATTATTCCAATCACCTGATATAAGTAATATTTAATAATACCATAATTTCCGGAGGCGCGAAGCAAAAGAACCAAGTAATTTTTCTCTGACGCGGCGAGAATGCCCGAAAAATTGCGCCGAACAATCTCTATTCATCTATAATAATATGACAAAACTTACCGGCACCAAAAGCCTGTTGTCCATTTTTGTCGTCGGTCGGAGTGCCCTCTAAACTTGCGGGACCGCTGTCCGCTCCACCGGTTGCGCTGTGAAAATATTTTCTCCGTGAATTCAGTTGTTTTTATCCAATAATAGTGTTGAGTCGTCGCATGTGAAATATCGGATTTTGAAAGCTTCAGTTTTATAAAAACATCTTTCGATAATCATATACACAAATATTGTAAAAGTATTGCGTTAAAGTGACATGATTCTTTTACAAAAATACGCTTAGATTTTTGTGTTTGTAATATTTCTCGAATTATAATAAATTTTTTGAAAATTTTGTATCGAGTATAACATTACCATATGTAATGTGACTTCAAAGACGTAAATGCGATTGTAAATTCATATGTCAGAATTACCTATGTATCGTTATTTTTTTTTCTAAACGGGATGATCAAACCAGTTTTTTTATTTATTACTGAACAAAAAGAAATTTGACATCGATCAAATTTTGATTGATCACATTTTGATCGATGCTATTTGCTAAGTTCTCTTTTCGAATTGTAATTAGAATTTAAATAAAGTTAATGTTTCTGACAATTTTAATCGTTCGTACTCTCTTTCTGATAAAATAAGTTTAAAAAAAAAAACGATCAAAAATCATAATTTATTTTTAAACAGATAAAAAGAATTAAAAAATAATAATAACATAATTAAAAAATAATAATTAAAAAATAATAAATAAAAATAAAGTTTAAAAAACATGATTTTATAAAGAAGAGAGTTCAAAAATAATAAATAAAAAATAATAATAATCAAACCAGTGATATCCAAGAAAAAGATACATAAAGTTTAAAAAACATGATTTTATAAAGAAGAGAGTTCATAATTTATTTTAAAAAAATAATAATAATCAAACCAGTGATTTCCAAGAAAAAGGATATATAAAATTTAAAAAAATATGGTTTTATAAAGGAGAGTGTGTCAAAGGTTTTGACGCTATTTTTATATGTTAAATATTTTTTTAGAAACAGACATATATCCAAAAGTCATTCTATATAGCTCAAAATAGGTTTAGAAAATTATCTACTTTGTTTAAATAAAAAAATAACGATATTTTAATCATTTTGAAGCGCACGCGCCCCCTTTGAAATCATCGTGAGAAGAAACTGAATATCGATATAAAAAAATTTTGTTTGATATCCGGGATATAAAGGTAAAAACATTTTCTGATATTTTTATACTTTAAATCTCTCACTTTTGATCGAACCAAGATTGCGAAAATATCTTCCTAGTATTGTAAAAGATGAAAAATATTATTAGAGTTTTTCAATCACATATCTTATTTTCTCAGAGATTAATTAAAAAATAGTGACGAAAAAGCGACATTATATGCATGCAACAATAAAATGTGAAATACACAACTACCTGCTTGCGTCATCATCCTTGACTTGTTCACCGACGGGAGCCTGACTCTCTTGAGGCTCCTGGCTCTCTTCTGTCTCAGCTGACGGCGGGGCCTCGCCTTCGCCGGTTCCGGCGCCGCGGCTTAATCCAGGTATACCGCCGCTCAACCAACCGGACATTTGATTCTTTACCCCGGCTAACATTTCCAATTTATTACCCTTCGGACTGCGAGACAAGAAAAAGAATCGTTTTAAATCTGACGTTTCGTGAAATTTAAACTAAAATTCTGGATAAAGAGAATTTCGCGACTTTAATGGGAAATATTACGTGCCCTTTAAGGAGAAATATTGCCCTTTTCACCTCCACGTATTTAAGGGAAAAAATTGAGGGAATTAGAAAGAGAAAACGGAATGTCAGCGAGTTATTTGCATCAGTAAAAAATGCCAAGGTGATTAATTAAACGATGAACAACAATAATACGACTCATTGTAATAATGTAAAATATGGAATAAAACACATGCTGAATAAGCGCAAACCGATTATATTTCCGCCATTTCCCGTTCATAGATGTTATAAAATGTACGTACACAATACATAAAAATGTACGTACAATAACAGATAAAAGGAAAAAGAAATAGATGTAAACACCGTAAATACAATAAATCATCGATCGATTAATTGTAACGCCATTTCCCGTTCATAGATGTTATAAAATGTACGTACACAATACATAAAAATGTACGTACAATAACAGATAAAAGGAAAAAGAAATAGATGTAAATACCGTGAATACAATAAATCATCGATCGATTAATTCGATTAGCGCAAAGAAATCGGATTAAAACGTAATAACTGAGATAGAATTACAAACGCGACCCTTCTCCTCCCCCCGGCTTTTAATCGCTTCCCCAAATTCGGGAACGTAAAAAAGTTCGCCTCGTTTAAAAACTTTCTTACTCGGCCGAAAATTTACAATCTCGCCGGAGAGACATGAAAGCCGCGATTTATATGCTATTGCGTTATAACAAAGGAAGTAATTACATATTAGGTAAGGATTTGCAGCAAAGCGAGACAAAATTCTCAGCGGTACTAATTACGCTTATGAATCTCCGAAATATGTGTATAGAATTAACCGAGAATTCCGAAATGCATTACGAGAGACGACCTCGCAGTAATAAAATCGTACAATTCACAATTCGCACATATAATAATGTATAAATATATTTTAATATTTTATATTTATAAATATATTTTTATAATAATAATTTTATAATAATTAATGATAATATACACAATTCTATAGACACAAACGTTTTTTAAGAAATTATATAAACAGGGTGTTCTCAATTCTACTCAAATCTTGTAAAAAAAATTTCCTAATCTTCCAGTTATTTCAAAATTCCAAGTAAAAAAATATTTTAAAGATCTTTTGGTATAACTTTCTAAAATAAGCTTTTTTTTATTGTACGCGTTTTCTAATGTTTTTCATTCATACAAAGAAAAAACACAGAGTCTCTTAAGTTTGTACATATAGTGAAAAAAACTATATAGCTTTCGTAAGATAGACATTTTTCACTTGCATAACATTTTCGGTAAATGTTTACATTAACTTACACTTCACGGATCACTTTCCTTTTAACATATATTGTAGAGGGTATATTCCTAAGTAATACACGCTTTGAATTTTATGCCGCTTACAGTATCGTATTAAATTATTATTAAAAATAAAAAATGAAAATTTAAATAAAAACGTGGGCGAGGAAAAGCTCCGGGGCACTAACCTAACCCTAAATCTAATTTCACTAACCTAAACCTAATTTCAATTTAAAATCAGAAGTATTGGGAGGTTTGGGTTAGGTTAGTTCATTTCGGGGAGGGGCTCCGCCTCTTCCTCGCTTACTCCTTTGCTTTATAATAGAGTAAAGCTATAAAATACATGGTTTGGAACTTTCCGCACAAAAGAAAGTTTGAAATAAATGGATTCGATATACTTGCATATTTAAATTAGGGCTGATGATTTGCTTCGAAGGCTTCGGCATTCGAACCTTCGAAACTTCGATACTTCAATCTTCGAAGTTTCGAAAAATCAAAATTATTAATTAATAATTTAATATAATAGTAATAGTACCGCGATTATACTATCGAGGTACACATTTATAAAATTATATGATAAAATCCAAATAAAATTTCTAATACTGCAATAATTAATGTTGAATAATTACATATTTTTTGAGCATATATATTAATTAATTCCTTTTATTTACAATATTTTTAGCGTTCCCTAAATGAATTCGCACAAATATATCGCTTCGAATGTGTAATGATAAAAATTTTTTGAAAATTATTAACGATCATAATCTTAAAAACGTATGTCAAGATTAAGATCATTGAGACTAAATCTGCTTTTTTAAAAATGTTATTTTTACAATATTTCAAAATCGCATATCTCAGGAACCAAAAGAGAGGGCCACAAAATTCAAAGCCTATATTACTTAGGAATATATCCTCTCTAAAATATATGTCAAAAAGAAAGTCATTCATGAGGTGTAAGTTAATAAACATTTACCTTATAAAATTATTTTACTCACACACAGCATTCAAATTCCCTGCAGGTATAACTTTTAACAAAATTACATTAATTTTTGTATAATGTATTATGATTGACAAGAAATCCTTATTTTTTTATTTGTTGACATTTTTTTTATAGAAACAAGACGCGCAAACATATGCTTTTTTATTATTTAAACATCTCTATTTTAATCTTTTACGCTAATCGTGTTTTTCAATATGTACATACATATCTACATATATTATTTTCACTATCAATATCGAGAAGAAATGTGACTTTGAAATATAATAAAATTTTCTATTTTTTCGAGAAAAATTCTCCAACGTTTTCACTTTCTCCTCATATTTTTTTAAAATATGAGTTATTAACATTGGAGGTTTCCCACCATATATGACGTGCACACGTGTCTTTTGTAATTTAAGTAGTAATAAAATATTTATATGCCATCCCCGTGATTTCAACGACACTGCAATAACGTACATACGTACGAGCGTTTCGATCCTGTGTTTATCGCGAAATGATATGCGTGCATCGTGACAATGACAGCGCGCGCGTCAAATGTCAATACACACAAAGCGTCTTGTGCATTTGCGCAAAATCAATCCCCGCGTGTTCGACCAACGTCCACCTGGCGAATATATTGGAATTCACGAAATGGAAACCGCGATATGCGTGCCTGGATAATAATGTCGCTCGTTCGCGCATGTGACATCATCGCGACTCTATTCGCGATAAAAGTTTAATCGCAACTATATGTACGAATAATTTTTGTATTTATTATTATATTTTTTATGTACTATTAGTTATTATGTACTATTATAATTAAGGGTGTCTATTTTCTAGAAAACCTGGAATACTCAGGGATTTTTTTTGTACATGGAAAAATTATATAAAAATTATAATAAAAAATTCTCATAGAATTTTACTAATATTCCGCGAATTAAAAAAAAAAAAAATTCTCTCTTTGATGATTTTTTGCTCTTATATTGTAAGTAATCCAACGATTGGCCAAGTTGTGAGAATGATCTTCCTGTTTACGTGTATATTCGATATCTTTACAAAATATTGAATATGTAGTATATATTTTTCATTGTAACTTAAAAAATTTACCATAATTAATATAATTTCGCAAAAAGTTATACTTGCACGAAATTTAAATGCTAGGATTAAAATAATATTTTTATAAATTAAAGAGAGAGAGAGAGAGAGAGA
>NW_021853374.1:121765-125393 GCF_003651465.1 Formica exsecta
ATAAATATATTTTTATAATAATAATTTTATAATAATTAATGATAATATACACAATTCTATAGACACAAACGTTTTTTAAGAAATTATATAAACAGGGTGTTCTCAATTCTACTCAAATCTTGTAAAAAAAATTTCCTAATCTTCCAGTTATTTCAAAATTCCAAGTAAAAAAATATTTTAAAGATCTTTTGGTATAACTTTCTAAAATAAGCTTTTTTTTATTGTACGCGTTTTCTAATGTTTTTCATTCATACAAAGAAAAAACACAGAGTCTCTTAAGTTTGTACATATAGTGAAAAAAACTATATAGCTTTCGTAAGATAGACATTTTTCACTTGCATAACATTTTCGGTAAATGTTTACATTAACTTACACTTCACGGATCACTTTCCTTTTAACATATATTGTAGAGGGTATATTCCTAAGTAATACACGCTTTGAATTTTATGCCGCTTACAGTATCGTATTAAATTATTATTAAAAATAAAAAATGAAAATTTAAATAAAAACGTGGGCGAGGAAAAGCTCCGGGGCACTAACCTAACCCTAAATCTAATTTCACTAACCTAAACCTAATTTCAATTTAAAATCAGAAGTATTGGGAGGTTTGGGTTAGGTTAGTTCATTTCGGGGAGGGGCTCCGCCTCTTCCTCGCTTACTCCTTTGCTTTATAATAGAGTAAAGCTATAAAATACATGGTTTGGAACTTTCCGCACAAAAGAAAGTTTGAAATAAATGGATTCGATATACTTGCATATTTAAATTAGGGCTGATGATTTGCTTCGAAGGCTTCGGCATTCGAACCTTCGAAACTTCGATACTTCAATCTTCGAAGTTTCGAAAAATCAAAATTATTAATTAATAATTTAATATAATAGTAATAGTACCGCGATTATACTATCGAGGTACACATTTATAAAATTATATGATAAAATCCAAATAAAATTTCTAATACTGCAATAATTAATGTTGAATAATTACATATTTTTTGAGCATATATATTAATTAATTCCTTTTATTTACAATATTTTTAGCGTTCCCTAAATGAATTCGCACAAATATATCGCTTCGAATGTGTAATGATAAAAATTTTTTGAAAATTATTAACGATCATAATCTTAAAAACGTATGTCAAGATTAAGATCATTGAGACTAAATCTGCTTTTTTAAAAATGTTATTTTTACAATATTTCAAAATCGCATATCTCAGGAACCAAAAGAGAGGGCCACAAAATTCAAAGCCTATATTACTTAGGAATATATCCTCTCTAAAATATATGTCAAAAAGAAAGTCATTCATGAGGTGTAAGTTAATAAACATTTACCTTATAAAATTATTTTACTCACACACAGCATTCAAATTCCCTGCAGGTATAACTTTTAACAAAATTACATTAATTTTTGTATAATGTATTATGATTGACAAGAAATCCTTATTTTTTTATTTGTTGGCATTTTTTTTATAGAAACAAGACACGCAAACATATGCTTTTTTATTATTTAAACATCTCTATTTTAATCTTTTACGCTAATCGTGTTTTTCAATATGTACATACATATCTACATATATTATTTTCACTATCAATATCGAGAAGAAATGTGACTTTGAAATATAATAAAATTTTCTATTTTTTCGAGAAAAATTCTCCAACGTTTTCACTTTCTCCTCATATTTTTTTAAAATATGAGTTATTAACATTGGAGGTTTCCCACCATATATGACGTGCACACGTGTCTTTTGTAATTTAAGTAGTAATAAAATATTTATATGCCATCCCCGTGATTTCAACGACACTGCAATAACGTACATACGTACGAGCGTTTCGATCCTGTGTTTATCGCGAAATGATATGCGTGCATCGTGACAATGACAGCGCGCGCGTCAAATGTCAATACACACAAAGCGTCTTGTGCATTTGCGCAAAATCAATCCCCGCGTGTTCGACCAACGTCCACCTGGCGAATATATTGGAATTCACGAAATGGAAACCGCGATATGCGTGCCTGGATAATAATGTCGCTCGTTCGCGCATGTGACATCATCGCGACTCTATTCGCGATAAAAGTTTAATCGCAACTATATGTACGAATAATTTTTGTATTTATTATTATATTTTTTATGTACTATTAGTTATTATGTACTATTATAATTAAGGGTGTCTATTTTCTAGAAAACCTGGAATACTCAGGGATTTTTTTTGTACATGGAAAAATTATATAAAAATTATAATAAAAAATTCTCATAGAATTTTACTAAATATTCCGCGAATTAAAAAAAAAAAAATTCTCTCTTTGATGATTTTTTGCTCTTATATTGTAAGTAATCCAACGATTGGCCAAGTTGTGAGAATGATCTTCCTGTTTACGTGTATATTCGATATCTTTACAAAATATTGAATATGTAGTATATATTTTTCATTGTAACTTAAAAAATTTACCATAATTAATATAATTTCGCAAAAAGTTATACTTGCACGAAATTTAAATGCTAGGATTAAAATAATATTTTTATAAATTAAAGAGAGAGAGAGATCGCAATCGAATATATCAAACCACACATATCTATAACGACCTATCAATAACGCATATTCCATCACGGATGCTTCCAAATATGTTTTTGCGTCAAACCACGAAATTAACTGCACACGCGTATCGATAATAATAATAATAATATTTGCTGTATATCAATTACAGTATCATCCATCTCTCTTTCTCATCAAATATTTCAAAAATCTTTTTAAAATGCGAAATAACATTCGAAAATAGGAATCATACGATAACACATAAGGTCATCAGTACCTGAGTAAAGGGAAAAAAGAAGAAGTGTCAAAAAAACCGAAAAATAACTCTCTCTCTCTCTCTCTCTCTCTCTCTCTCTCTCTCTCTCTCTCTCTCCTCCTCTCTCTACTCGGTTTTGACAGTACATTAAATACCCTCTTATAAAAAAAAAATCTCAAAAACTGCGTTGCAATTATTCTGCACAATGGTAAAATTATAAATTGACACGCAGTTAAAGTTAGATAAATATCACAATGAGTATGAGCCCCCAGGATTATGTATTACGTATACGAGAAATTGCGTTTGTTGCAATTAGATGTATATATTATTGCGACTTACATCGAAACGATTCGTGCCAGATAAAATACGAGGACACGTTACAGATCGAACTTTCCAAAGCACTTACGCGGCCATTGTAAAATCAATCATTTAACTTTTCTGTGCGCGAGCAAGAAAGATTTCAAGAAATAATACAGCCGAAAGTACCCAGAGAATCACGAGTAAATCCGACAGTCTCGATTCGCGCGAGATATCGTAGCGCTACTCTTTACGTAAGTCGTGGGCGTTATTGATCTAATCTCGAGAATGCATTCGTCGCTTTTCAACGGCGGAAATAAATAACTCGTACTCATTTATGTTACATTGAATCTCGAAAATGACCTTTATTTCATTCGTGACAATTGAAACGCGCGACAGTCGTCGATCGTCAGGATTTTTCGCTATCGCCTAGAAAATTGAATATCGCGCATCGGCTTCAACTGTTTTCGTATCGTTAACGAGGGAGAAATTTCGAGGGGGGGAAAAATGTACCGCCCCCCCCCCCCCCCCCCCCCCCAAAGTTTTCCGGCCC
>NW_021853374.1:125661-129552 GCF_003651465.1 Formica exsecta
GAAAAATGTACCGCCCCCCCCCCCTCCCCCCTGTCAAAGTTATCCGGCTCGGGAGGAATCGATCTCGCGGTGAACGGACGGCTGCGGGATTCTCGCGGCTGACATTTCGTTATCGGAAAGAGATGTCACGCGCAGACCCAGGTCAACGGACCTGGGCCTCCCGCGAGCGACGATATTTCAGGTTATGGCAGATAACGGAGGAAGGGAACGGCGTACCTGGTATTGTTCTTTTTCTCGAGATCCACGGCGCTCTCGGCATCCGGGGAGGCGACCTTCTGCTCGCCTGTCACCTCGCTGCCGTTCTCGGGCTTCTTCCCCATCCAATTGGACACCTGATTCGTCAGGCCGGAGAACATCTTGCGACGAGTGTCAACGAGCTCGCTCCTGGAATTTGCACCTCTCTTCTCTCTCTCGTTCAGATTCGTATCCCTCTCTCGAACCGACGGCGTTGGGCTCGCTCGAAGTACTCGGCGGAATCGAACGCGGATGTCACCGAAGCGAAGACCTCGCGGGACCGGAGTGACGGCGGATACGGCGTTATCTCGTCCGTCCTCGCGACAGTGCAACCACGAACTGCGTAAGTCGCACGTGCGCGTTGCGCAGCTCGCACGGCGCACCGTCGCGTCAGCCCCGTCAAACGGTGGCGACGGTGGCGCCGGGTGGCCTTGCGCGGCCGCTCCGCGAACTCAAGTCACCGTTCATCGATTCGCGCGACACGCGCCGCCGAGGTTCTTTCGGGGGTGTAAATTACATTTTACGTGGGCGAACAACGCACGGGGATAATGTACGGGGATGATGTGTCGCAGAATTTTTTTAGATAATGCGCTTGGATTCTTCAAATGATTGATTACAATATTGCGGACGAGGTAGCCAAATCGAAAGCAGATTCTGCGCAAAGTATCCGCTGGAAAATTTGTAATAAAGACATATGCTTTGTCAGAGCGTAATTATATAACGTTATTAAATAAATAAGACAAAATTAGTTTGGCATTCATTGAGTTAAAACAAGGTAGATATGAAATTCGTTAAGTATTAAATTCGATCTTTCAGCGAGATTTACACGAGATCTGTATTTAATAATATAGACACAATTCTGCCAATTAAAATCTAATCTCTTTTTTTATAAATAATAATAGAAATATATATTGACATCCATTAGAAGATATGTATTTCTTGATTAATAATATTCAAAACATACATATATATACAGGGTGTTTCAAAATTAAATAATCAAACTTGGCCAGTATAAGTATTAAATTCGATCTTTCAATGATGTCAAATTTTTATTAGAAACATAGGATAACATTTTGAAATGGAAAACTAAGCAAATGTATTTTCTTTTTTTTATGATATGATAATAAATACGTAATAAATCAATAATGTACCATTTTTAGGAACCAATGTTTATATATTTTTTGTTTCTGGATATACTGGCAAAGTTTGATCCTTCAAAAACTTTTTGTATATATTATAGGTGTAGCATGTTTTGATACATGATGAAAATAAATCATTTATTTCTCTCAACAGAGAAGTATACAAATATAAATATATAAATAAAACATGTTTCAAATTTTTCATAACGGCAATCTTCAAAAATGTAATTTTGAAATCAATATTTTCTTTGGTTAAAAATAATTAAAATTGAATTTAATACATAAAACTGAATTTAATATATGACCAAAAAACATTATCAATGTGATTATATTTCACAAAAGTAGATTTTCGTTTTGTAAATCAGAGTTCCGATAATTTTGACATAGACAAGTCACAAATTATCAACACACACACACACACACACACACACATATATATATTTATACACACATATATATATATATGTGTGTGTGTGTATCGACAACCGATATATCTTATGTATAATCCAGGTACTATATAACTTTATAAAAATTGATATTACAATGATTAATAACACAAATTTACAAACTTAAAAGCTATTGACAAATCGTAATCTTTATTGTATCCATGACACGAGATTGTCGTCGCGGAAATATGATAAAACCCATTAATCAAACAGAATGTCTACCTTGATCGGTGATTTGAAATATCTGTATGCTCAGCGTTCGGAGGACATGAATAGACGTTAACGTGCATTATTCTCGTTATCGAGCACGCCACTTTTCTGCGCTTTAAAAGCAAAGATATGTATTTCTTGATTAATAATATTCAAAACATACATATATATACAGGGTGTTTCAAAATTAAATAATCAAACTTGGCCAGTATGTTTTATGTGGATAAAAACAAGAAAAAAATGTTATGTAATATCGGTTTGAAAACGTTTTATTTTATAATAAAAATATTAAACACACGTGAAAACAATATAACGGACTCGCTCTTGAACCAGGAAAAAAGTCCATATATATAATCTCACATACATATAAATATACATACGTATACATACATATTTACATACATATAAATATATATATATATATATATAAATCTCTCTCTCTCTAGTTTCCTGCATTTCTCTTTATCTACACCGCTTTCCCCCTCTTCCCAATCATAATTTAATGTTACCTAGCAATAAATTTTTGTTAATAATTTTAGAGTTAAGAAATGCATTTTCTTCAAGGTATGTATATCAATTGGAGAATGATGTGCACGTTTCAATATTTTCGAAACATTATTCATATAAATGCCGCTTTTAAGATAACGGATTCAATTAGTTTATCAAGCATATGACATATTTAAGCATCTCTCTAGCATCTTATGCAGCTAAGGTTGTGCCTTGTAGCGACCGCAGAACGTCGTGATGTATTAGCCTGATGTGCTTCCGGTTATGACATGGTCTCTACGTTAATGTCTTATATACCGTGTCCTGTCTGACGCATGATTCCAACGTGAGTTGCGGGTTACTTTGAATGACAGGTGTTGTGTTGCCGTTCTTAAGTCGGCTTTAACTAATTATAGTAAATTAAAGCGGTGAGTTAGTTCGGAGTTTGGATATCTACAACTATGTGGCGCGTCAAAACTACTTCTATACTACTGAAAGTAGAGAAAGATACGTTTGGGAGAGCCGCGTTCTAATTTTGTGCGTAAAAAAAAATTCTCGCGAAAAATAAAAAATGGATGTTTTGATATACATGATGAAAATAAATCATTTATTTCTCTCAACAGAGAAGTATACAAATATAAATATATAAATAAAACATGTTTCAAATTTTTCATAACGGCAATCTTCAAAAATGTAATTTTGAAATCAATATTTTCTTTGGTTAAAAATAATTAAAATTGAATTTAATACATAAAACTGAATTTAATATATGACCAAAAAACATTATCAATGTGATTATATTTCACAAAAGTAGATTTTCGTTTTGTAAATCAGAGTTCCGATAATTTTGACATAGACAAGTCACAAATTATCAACACACACACACACACACACACACACATATATATATTTATACACACATATATATATATATGTGTGTGTGTGTATCGACAACCGATATATCTTATGTATAATCCAGGTACTATATAACTTTATAAAAATTGATATTACAATGATTAATAACACAAATTTACAAACTTAAAAGCTATTGACAAATCGTAATCTTTATTGTATCCATGACACGAGATTGTCGTCGCGGAAATATGATAAAACCCATTAATCAAACAGAATGTCTACCTTGATCGGTGATTTGAAATATCTGTATGCTCAGCGTTCGGAGGACATGAATAGACGTTAACGTGCATTATTCTCGTTATCGAGCACGCCACTTTTCTGCGCTTTAAAAGCAAGGTGTGATAATCAAGGAAGGAAACATCACGCCGCGCGCTTTAATGTCTAACAACTTACCATTATCCATAAATATTCGCGCATAATTCAACATTTTACAGGTTCAACTATGTACATATGTCCTGCTG
>NW_021853374.1:130794-135932 GCF_003651465.1 Formica exsecta
GCTGAACTTCGAGTGCGGTTGCTCGCTATACATTTCATAACACAATGATATTAAAAATATCCATAATTTATTTCAACTAATCAGAGCGAGGCAGTTACAGCAATAATAAGTGAGATATACACATTTGTACATTCGTCCATTCTCCTCTGAAACATCGTATAGTGTCGATATGTCGGGCGGAAGCACCGTGGGCATTCTTACATCGCGAGATGGAAAGCACAAGACGCATAACGGCCGAGGACATGTGTATGTATGTACAATCGATGGGACCAGTATATACGTGTGGTCAAATTTGCAATGTCCGTTACTTGCAAGATTTGGCAAGATTCCAGTCGATCGTAGTTATACTTAATCTAACCGTACAATATTGATTTCTTACGTAACGTCAACGTTACGACCAAACATTATGCGTCATACGTATCACAGTTTGGCATCCAAAAAACTCAATCGACATTACATAAAACTTGTAACTTGTTCCATTCGATTCGTCTTATGCGATAAGTAAAAGGTATCTCGAAGAAGTTTAGAAGACGTCCTAATCACGACGCCAATGAAATTTCAGATGTTAGATTGTTGCTCCAGATCGATTTAAATGTCTTTTTAGAATTGTCTTCTTCTGTTATTCCAGACGATATTAATTCGCCCTATTTAGAAATGTCTATAATGCCTGATTTGCTAATAGATCTATCTCTTTAAACGCAATTATACATTACATGTATATACGATTCTAAGAAGTTTAAGTCAGTTAATATAACTTGATGATTATCTTTACATTTTCTCGTTCGTTATTAAGATATATTGGTCAGATACACTAGATGTCACTAGACTATCCGTCTCAACAAGTTAAATAATAACGTGAACGTTTCGCAAAACGCGAAAAATTAAATATATTCTTATTTTCGTCCCCTAGGAATGTATATCTAGTACAGTTATCATTAGTGAGCGTTTGATGGAGTTGCCTTCGTAGCCTCCAGAGCTTCTTGTTGGTACTGATACCTGAAACAAATGTTGATTCGGTAAACTCTCGGAGTAAAAAGCACTCAGCGATTGAAACAACATCGTGTTCTGTGACATTAAGCAAGATAAATAATGCAAGACGTCGCGCGCAAATGAAACAAAGAAGCTAGCAGACTCGCTTGCTTAACTAATTCCTCTTGTAGCGTTAAAAGTTTTACAGAAACGCGTATAAAGATAAACGAGAAACCTCGTTTCTCTTACGTACATAAGATTTATTAGATGAAAACGAAATAGAGATAATAAAAATAATGCTCAGGAAACATGGTGCTTATATAAAACTCTCGAAATAAAAATCTCAAAAAAATGCGAATTTATCAAACAAAATTTATAAATGGTGCAATTTAAGGAGGAACTGAGGGACGGATCAGCTACATCAAAAATGAATAAATATAATACATTTCGAGATTCAATAACGTAACAGATCCGTTAACTTCCTCTTTAAGACACGTATCGAGATATGATATATTCACCTCAAAGCTCTCGTAATTTGGTATATAGCCGTAAACGCGACGAAGAGGTTCACGCTAAAAAGGCTCCAATTTCTTGGGATGATGACTAAAGAATATCTGGTCCAGATCAACCCCGTAATGCCCAAGGCACCAGATTGACTGACGGAGATCTTCTCCGCTGGCCTTCGTAGATCACCAAGGCCGGCAATGACGAGCCCCTGCAGATTGCATAGCAGACTCGCTTGCTTAACTAATTCCTCTTGTAGCGTTAAAAGTTTTAAACGAGAAACGTTAAAACGAGAAACCTCGTTTCTCTTACGTACATAAGATTTATTAGATGAAAACGAAATAGAGATAATAAAAATAATGCTCAGGAAACATGGTGCTTATATAAAACTCTCGAAATAAAAATCTCAAAAAAATGCGAATTTATCAAACAAAATTTATAAATGGTGCAATTTAAGGAGGAACTGAGGGACGGATCAGCTACATCAAAAATGAATAAATATAATACATTTCGAGATTCAATAACGTAACAGATCCGTTAACTTCCTCTTTAAGACACGTATCGAGATATGATATATTCACCTCAAAGCTCTCGTAATTTGGTATATAGCCGTAAACGCGACGAAGAGGTTCACGCTAAAAAGGCTCCAATTTCTTGGGATGATGACTAAAGAATATCTGGTCCAGATCAACCCCGTAATGCCCAAGGCACCAGATTGACTGACGGAGATCTTCTCCGCTGGCCTTCGTAGATCACCAAGGCCGGCAATGACGAGCCCCTGCAGATTGCAAAAGAAATAATTTACATAATATCTTATAATCATCGCATTGTTCTTTTGCTTAAAAAAAAAAAAAAAAGTGAACAAGAAACGAATCTTAAGCATTATATGATGCGGTATCATTTTAAGTTGACCGCATTTCCATTTGAATTTTATGTATTTATTTTTTTACAAGTTGGCAAACTTACATAAATAAAGAATTGTTTTCGTTACACAGTCGTCGATGTGGACAGATATAAACAGCGAGACATGGCAATCGAATAAACTTTGTTCTACGATTGATATCACGGATTTTATATTTATATTACTTTTAATTTAGCGCGATATTATAAAATGTTATTCGCCGTTAAAATAAAATGTTCAACAAGATTGGATTTTAATGAAACGCATATTTTCATTAAAAATAAAATACATATAAAATACATATGATGTATGTGCGTATATATATAAAATAATAAATATATGTATATATGTATATACATAACATATATTATTTTTAATATATATATATATATCAGAAATGCTGTAAAATTATCAAATTGCAAGAGAAATCGATATAGTACGAATGAACACAGCACTTAATTTAGAGCATTTCTGGTACACACGCCTACATTTTTGCCAATATTGCATTACGTAATTGCCTTGAACCAAAACTGATTTGTATACTAGTTACATGCAGACATGACATTATTCAATCATATAACGTTTTGTGACAACGCTTTTTTAAAAATTGGACAAATAAAAAAGTATTTCTTTTTTTTTTAGACTGAAAGAGAAAAAAATTTCAAGTGTGAAATTGAAAGCATTTATTACGAAAATCAATAATTTATATTTATATGTAACACTGTGTTTGAATCTCTGATTATTTAGATTTTTATATTTACTAGCTAATTTATCGGAATTATAACGAGTCAATAAAATTAATATATTAAAAAGATAAAAATGTATTACTAACCCATTTGAAAATCGGTGCCCAGAAGAAGATGGTCTGCGGACCTAAAAAGGATATGGCAATTAACACAAATTACAGAGAATATAGGTATCGTGACACTCTTATAATGTACAGTGCATTTAGCCAAATGTTGTGCCATGCCTTGCAACATGTTTTTCTCTCAATTATCTCTCGCGTGCAATTCTTTAAAGATTCACTCGATGTTTCGTAACGCAGCAATTTTAGCTCGAAATAATAGATAAATACAGAGAAAAATATATCCATATATAATATTCGAATATACGGTCATTGCAGACAAATATGATAATCGATGCCACGATACATTCTCGCGCGCTGCTCCGACCCTATTCGCTCTATTTATCCGAGCTTCCGCTCTAATAGCGCGAGTAAATTCGTTAGAGAGTAGCTTTAACACAGACTCGCCGAAGCCTTGTCTCCATTCATGTTGTAATTCGGTGATGATGCGACCGTTTCGGCGCCAGCGGTTTTGGCGAAAAATAGGACAACTCGACGTAAAATATCAGATTACATATACAGTTGGAAAGTTTGTGTTTTCTTGTTAAAAAATATACCGATTAAAATTTTTTGTGTTAAATATTTAACATATTCATGTACATTTAATTTAACATATTGCTGTTGTATTAATCGAACTCGAATGTTAAATTATTGAAACAACTGAAAAAAGTGTAAAAATAACACAATGTGCGTATACTTTTAGTTTTACACAATAGATATGTTCCATATTATTAGTGACAGGATTTATCTGTTCAAATTTACAGAAAAATATTGATTTTATTCTACAATAGAAGTGAGAGTGATTATAGATCGTCAATAACATTTTTCCAAGTTAATTTTAACATTAAAAATATGTTGATTTTACAGAAAATTGATTTCAAATTACTATGAAGTTTGCATTGATTTTGTGTTGAAATATTAAAATATAGTATTAGTGTTACCGTTTAACATATCCATATTAGGTTAAATTAACAAAAATTTGGGTGGATCGTTTGGAATGTGCGATATATGTATGTTAAATTAAAGCCAAATTTTCCAACAGTGTGTTTCTACTTTTGAATTTTTAAATATGAAATATATAAATGCAATTTTTATTCTTTTTAATTTAATCAAGCTAATCTATATCTTTTTTTTTCAAATAAATGATATACAGGATGTTTCAAAATTAAGCAATCAAACTTCGACAGTATGTTTTATAACTAAAAATAGGAAAAAAATGTTACATAAACATAGATCCAGAAACGTTTCATTATCATGTCATATTGAAAAAAAAAGAATTTGATCGTTTAACTTTGAAGCACCCTCTATGTTCCTCCTATCAATTAGTACTATTCGGTAATATTTTGGTTTCATCTATATCAAGAAGTGATTGTACACACGCATATCTGTGTAGAGATAAATTTGCGCAATTTGCATACCGATAAGTGTCGCGAATATATATTAAAATATCTTCAAGTACTCTCTTCAGATTGATAACATCGCGGAATCGATAAAATTCACGATGGAAAATGTGAAAGGATAAATCGCGCGAATTTATTATAATCCAGTATGCAGATATGCAAGACCTAATTTAAGAATACATCGACCTTGGAGAAAGGCAAATTGTGTGTCACCAATATCTTACGCAAGTCTCGCGCGATAATAAAAGATGCGGAAGAAACGCTTGCGTCTCACCGATCGATAAGGGAAAACGTCGAAATAAAATCGCGATTAAGTAGAGCAACATTTCCGCGTTATATTATTTCACGGGAAAAAAGAGAATACACTTTGCAAAAATTAAAAAAAAATTACCAGTCATTGCTCCCCAGATAGCATGATATATTCTTTGACTATTCTATTTAGCGTCAAATATATCAGATGTTTCAAAAGTAGAGGTCAATGGCTCGGGAAGTGATTGGGATCCAAAAACAAGAAAAAAAA
>NW_021853374.1:146583-169739 GCF_003651465.1 Formica exsecta
CAAGCTAATCTATATCTTTTTTTTTCAAATAAATGATATACAGGATGTTTCAAAATTAAGCAATCAAACTTCGACAGTATGTTTTATAACTAAAAATAGGAAAAAAATGTTACATAAACATAGATCCAGAAACGTTTCATTATCATGTCATATTGAAAAAAAAAGAATTTGATCGTTTAACTTTGAAGCACCCTCTATGTTCCTCCTATCAATTAGTACTATTCGGTAATATTTTGGTTTCATCTATATCAAGAAGTGATTGTACACACGCATATCTGTGTAGAGATAAATTTGCGCAATTTGCATACCGATAAGTGTCGCGAATATATATTAAAATATCTTCAAGTACTCTCTTCAGATTGATAACATCGCGGAATCGATAAAATTCACGATGGAAAATGTGAAAGGATAAATCGTGCGAATTTATTATAATCCAGTATGCAGATATGCAAGACCTAATTTAAGAATACATCGACCTTGGAGAAAGGCAAATTGTGTGTCACCAATATCTTACGCAAGTCTCGCGCGATAATAAAAGATGCGGAAGAAACGCTTGCGTCTCACCGATCGATAAGGGAAAACGTCGAAATAAAATCGCGATTAAGTAGAGCAACATTTCCGCGTTATATTATTTCACGGGAAAAAAGAGAATACACTTTGCAAAAATTAAAAAAAAATTACCAGTCATTGCTCCCCAGATAGCATGATATATTCTTTGACTATTCTATTTAGCGTCAAATATATCAGATGTTTCAAAAGTAGAGGTCAATGGCTCGGGAAGTGATTGGGATCCAAAAACAAGAAAAAAAAATGATATGAACATAGGTCCGGAAATGCATTGTTTTCGAGTTATCGCCATTTTTATGTTGAAATTTCAAATTGCTTTACTTTCAAATTTTTTAGTTAAAATTGAAAGAAGAGATGGTTTTGTATTTATTTATTTTATTTTATTTATTGTTTGTATTTATTTCTTTATTTTATTTGTATTTTTTTATTACGGTTTTTTTTTATTTTATCCTGGGTAGTGCTAAAGCAGTCCACAACTTTTACTTGACTTTAATTATGTTATAAAATTCATAAAAACCATCTTTCAATTTTGACAAAAAAATTTCGAAAGTAAAACAATTTGAAATTTCAACATAAAAATAGCGATAACTCGAAAAAAACGCATTTCCGGACCTATGTTCATACCATCTTTTTTTCTTGTTTTTGGGTCCCCAATCCCGAGCGATTGACCTCCACTTTTGAAACATCTTATATACTATTTTGAGGATATTTTTATGGAATTATCTATGAATCTGGGTAGAATATTCTTGTGTTAAAAGAATATTTTATAAATCTGCTTAAAACATTGCATTTAGAACGGTCTCATCTTGAAGTTCTATGCAGATTCATAGATCGTTTTTTTTTTTTTTCACTTTATTCGAATATTCAAATATTCATTGAAGGATATTTATAGAATGTTTACAGAATAAGTTTGTGCTATCTGGGTTCAAAGATCAAAGAGATAACAAAAATATATAGAGCGAGCGATTTAAATGTCCAATCTCAAAGGGAAATATTATTTAGCGTACAGAGGGTACACACGTCATTCCCACATTTCCCTCATTTCTCTCTCTCTCTCTCTCTTTCTCTCGGCACATCATGCATACACAGGCGCACGTGCTACCTGATCGATCACTCTACTCACCAGCTGGATGTTTCCACAGAGGCTGCAGTCTTTCGGGCACGAACTTGCCGATGGCGTTCATCGAATTCCTGTAGATTACCGACATGGTCCTCGAAATACGGAGATTTCGGCGGAGCGATTCAACACTTCGCGCGGAATAAAATAGAGGACGATCGCGGAAAAAAAAGGCGCCCAACGATCAATGGGACAATGCGATCCGAACGCTGCGACCGAGAGGCGCAAAGTGTCGCCGATTGGTCGCGATGACGCTCGCGCGATCTTGTTTCTCGCTCGCCTCCCTCGACCTCGCCTGCGATTCGTGAGAGCGAGCTCTCTCTATCTATCGTTCTCTCTCTCTCTCTCTCCCTCCTTCCCTCTACCCGTCGACGATGAATTTGCGCGCCTGACTTATACGTACGCGCCAGACTTTAAATATTGTCTGGCTGCCACGAGCTATGAAATCTGCGACGCGTGTATCGCCCGGAAAACTAGAGGTGGGACGAGATTGGACGCAAAAATTGACCTCGCTTTTATATATATATGTATATATATCTCAAAATTTAAGTAAAAGACACTGAAAATTAATATAAATAATTTTTCAAATTATAAATTTTAAAAAAAATTTTTGATTTCTCAAAGTTAAACATTTTTCATTTTTAAAAAATTAAATTAAAAAAAATTGTAGAAAAAAATTAAATTTCAAGAATCTCTTCTATATAGTTTATATAGAAGAGATCAATTTTTTGAAATTAAATAATTTGAAAATTTTTTAACTGAAAAATTAAAATTTTTTTTTTAAGATCGATAATTTTTTTGAAAAATTATTTTTATTAATTTTCAAAATGTTTCTTTTTTACTAAATTTTGAGATATCTATATAATTTGCGGATAACGTTCGATGAAAATATAAAAGAATATCTTTAATTTCGTTCTGAGAAAGAAAATTTTAAATGAAATAATACAAAGTGTTATCTTATATTATCGGGAAGTGATAAAACTTATAGTTTGTTGCGATATAATTAGAGCAGAATCTGTTAAAAGTTAATGGAATGACATGATAAGATATAAGGAAGCCAAGAACTATTTCAATTATCGCAAACAAGTACCGGAGACCAATATGTTATTTATATACAAGGTGTCCTAAAATATCAAATATCGGCGAATATCCTTTTTACAGTAAATTCTCTTTTCCCAATTTGAAGATCATCATTTATTACAAGTTTACTACAATTTATTACAAGTTTATTACAAGTCATTTATTACAATTTTTTCTATCATATATTTTTGTAACTAAGCCTCAAATTAAAAAATTCTCTCTCTCTCTCTCTCTCTCTCTCTCTCTTTCTATTAATTCTAAATAAATTCCATCCAAATTAATTGAAAAATGTAGTTTTGTTATCCTGTTGGCTCCCCAAAATTTAATTCGCAGAGTCTTTCTTTTTCAAAATCCGTTAATGTATATACCCTAACAGAAATGCTATACATTAAAAAATAACAAAACAATCTTATTTTGCAAACAGAAACAGAATGTTTACATCTCACTTATGCGAATGTAATCGACATGAGATATCAAAATTCTGAATGTCACGTTTGTTATTTATATGTAAACATATCTATGTATTCTCGGATATATATCTCGCCTTTAGTAATCTTGACTAGTCAGTCATCGTCCGCTTATCGACATATATATTTGATAATTTAAATATGTACAACTTGTCCAACAACTTGTCACACATCTCGGAATTTGTATATAAGGTAATTATATTTTAACTTTCTCTTATGTGTTTGGACTTTGCTATGCGTTTACTCTATTATTAATTTTAAAAAGTATTATTTTGTATTAATTCTAGGATTTTCATATTTGATTGTACTTAATATATGTGAATTCTCCGCATATGGGTCTTAAACCTCCTGGCCTATCAACTCCATTTATTTATTCTGTATGTGATTTTTTGCAACCTTATCATCTCTAATTAAGTTTGCTGAAAATGGTCCGAAAAATGAACCAAAACGTTCGTTTTTAAGTCTTGTAAGTGATTAAAATTTAAATAAGTTAAATATGCGCTCCACTTGCCGCGCTGAATCTTATTTACCTTTTCGCTAATTTATTTTTTTTCATTACCATATCGTTTTTATTTATTTATATTAATTAAACAAACATTATGAAAGAATTTGGCAAAATTTCGCAAGCTTATCTTTTCATGTTGTCCAATAAGTCAAGTTAGGGACTTAAAAATTCAGTTTGAGAAAAACAAAATAAAAAATATAAAAATTTTAGTTTGCGCAGATAAGACTACTACTGAATAAATGAAACAATGGACAATATATCTTCAAAGTTTTCATCACGCTCGCTCGATGAGAGACAAGGAGATCACAGGACATTTTCATATAAAAGAAGAGAAAACGTTTGTCATATAAGCGGTATTTACTGTACATGTCCTTGATATAAGTATAGTTGAGTTATATATATATATATATTATATGTGTCGAACATTAGAGATACTTCAATGAGTGATGTTGCGGAAGACCTTGCTCTTGCTGACATTGGCCGAGAGTTCCGAATCGGATACTCGGATGTTCGCCAAGTTGTCTCTCTCTCTTTCTCTCTCTTACAATGGGTAAATTTTCTATTAATAAAACAAAGGTATTTGTTCCCCACATTTTGGCAATGTGGTTTGGAGAAGTATGACTAGTTTTGAAAAATATATCTATGAGAAATGTCTTACATAAATATGCCTTTTACATATTATCGAATATGCCGAAGAGGGAAAATACTCCCAAATAACAAAAGTAATCATTTTGATGTCATATTTGACGTCAAAGTGACCACTTTTGCTACCTGGCATGAATTTAAATTAGTCGCAAAATTAGATTTTTACTATATATAATTTTTACTATATATGGACTGTGCCAATGTGCGTGTGGATTAATAAAATCAAGCGAGAAGAAAAGTGAAAAGATTTTTTTCAATAATATGATTTCATATTTTTAATGATTAATCAATGATTTTTTTATATAATGATTTTATATTCACACATATATATGGTGTTTTTATAGTGATATCGCTTTTTTGGACAACAGGCGTGAATTGGCAATCCGTTCTTATATAGTCAAAGATTTAAAGCAGCTTAAAATATATCGTGTGTGTGTGTTAGCATTATAGAAAACACAAATATATTACAAGCTTTATGTATATAATTTTTATTATATCGACATATGTTTGTAACAATAATTCAAAATATACAATACAAAGCGATTGTAAATAACGGACAAATAACTGATTTCAAAAAATGTGCTTAAGGGATTAAAATATATAATGTCTAACTGATCAGTTGTCCGTTTTTTCTAAACAGTTCAGTTTAGCTTGTGCTCGCAATACATTATAAATGTACAATATATTGATAGTTTTGAATATTACGTATAAAAAGCATCTCTTATTGAAATATAATTATTTTCTTTGATGTATGCAATAGAAGCATACAAGATCGTGCAATACTTTATGTGATAACTTAACAAGATTGAAAAGTGCTTTATTCCGTAACACTAACAGAAATAAGAACTGACAAATCGAGATATATAAAAAAAATAATAAAAAATCTATTACAAAATTCTATCAAAGATAAAGGATACGCTTATTTTACGTAGTTATGAGATACAACTATAAATTTGATGAAACTTTTCCAATTCCAATGTTTCAACATTAAAATAGATACAATCTAATATTAGATAGAAAAGTTTCAATCACAATATAGCTTTGTAAGGACAGCGATATAATACATTATACAGATGCACATATTAAAAGAGTTCTTACATATTTATATATAATATATATATATAAGGCACATGAATTACATATAATATATTAAATATGTGTATGTGTGTAATGCCATTAATTGCCGTATATACATAGCGATTATTTAACTGGATGGATCCAGTGAAATTCATGAGCCATCATTTCACATTGATCAGTCTTATGTTCGTTAAATCTTTAATATAACACTACTACAAAAAGCAATGATTGAAGTCTTCAATATAAAAGATACAATTGTCATAAACACATATATTATTTATTCTAAAGAACTTTCTAAAATACTTTCAATAAAAATGATGTAGCATTTATCAAAAATCAGCAAACTTGCAAGAGGATAAAAATATATTTGTAAAGTATGTATATTTGGCAGCTTAGTATATTTTAAGGATATTCAAAGGATTTTATCGATGGCACAAATATATTAATCCAACTATTCTATTGTAATATATTGTAGTAGCACTTATTAGACATATAGAGAGCGAGAAAAGCTCCATTATAAAAAAATGCATGTTTAATAATGAGCTTTACTATATAAGTAGTAAATTACGATTAATTTGTCGATAAATGCAAGTGGTAGCAACGTTGATATTAAGTATGGAATATAAATAGATATATGTGTATATAATTCATTAACGTAAACTTGAGCATATGTAATATGCAGTAAAACACAGATATTATGTCATTATAAACATTCTAGATACACGTATTAATTTTTGTGTATCTTATTATAATCTATATTGCATTATATATTAAATTAGCGTTTCTTTTTTTAATTTTTTATATAACAATACAATATTATTGTATATTTCAGATTGCAATAACCAATATAAATGCATTGGTAATTGTATTTTTTTTTTAATTTGTATTTACATCCTGCGGCAGTAATACTATTATCACATATAATTGCACGTTTGCAGTATTGCATATTAAATTAATTCATCTGTATAATTTTGAAATATTGTAATCGATGAGTTTAAATGTACTAATAGATCCATACATGTCAATTGTAATGAATTTGGAAAAATCTGTAGAAACAAGTAGTTTCGTGTCCGGATTTGGTGGCAATTCGACAACTGCTAATAATTCTGGTACTTCGGGATCTCTGCCTATTTTGTTTATCCAATATTCACTCACAGTGCGAACGGCGCTAACAGTAATATCTGTGTCTGATACATTATTGTTTTGTAAATTAGATATATCGGCATCTAGGCTTCGGCTAGAAGGTATTTGTAGGTTCCTAAATGCATTTAAGCTGAGTGATGGAGTACTTATACTGGACCTAATACCCATTCGACTTCTCTTTACATTACTCTTTGTTAAAGCAATGTTCCACCAAACTAGTTCATTATTTGTCACTGAGAGTAAAATCGGAACATTTACGGTAGTCGGAGCCCAAAACAATTGTGTAATGGGATTGTTATGGAAAGATAGTTGAATGATCTCTGTCCGCTTTCTTATATCAATAATCTAAAAATGAAAGAGTAATATTAAATTCATATCAAAGTATGTAATTAAGAACTAAGAAATCGTGAAAAAACTTACAATGATTTGTCCTCTTTCAGTTCCAACAGCGATATACTGTTCATTTTGCGAAATATCACAGCAAATTGCTTTCCATGAAAATGGACAAGTATAAGGCTGTTCATTAATTTCTATACAAGGTAATAATACTGTCCTATTTTTGCAAAAGTAGTATAAAACTAATTGGTTTGATTCATTTAAGACCGCTAAGTAAGTTTTGTTGTGGCTAAAACAACTAAATGTAACATCTGAAGGCAGATCAAATGGAACTTGACTTATTAATTCCCAAGATATAGTCTCAGTGCATTCATTAAACCAAATCGTTTTTATGTCACTCTGTGTTATTATTGCCATATGATTGTTATTTAATTTGTGAATATCGATTATATGTCCTGCAGGTATATCGGTTCCGAATATCTGTTTAGAATGTTGCCACATCTATTGAATAAAAATTGATAAAAATAAAAATATAATTAAATTTTTTAAATATTTTAAATAATTGAATATTTAGAAATTATTATATACATACCATTAAATTACTATTGTTCCATCCACACACTATTACATTAGAGTTACAAATGTTTATAATCTTCAGAAATATATTTAGTTTTTCCAGCTTCAAAATAGTATAGGATGTTTCAGTTGTTATGTCATATAACATAAGATTACATTTTTCTGTAACATATACAACTTCCTTTCCATCAGGAGAAAGTTGTAAGTTCACTATTTTTTCTTTTGACTCAACTTCTATTGTTTCTTCCCCATGTGAAACTATTATTTTCTTCAGCTGGCTCTCTTTGACTATAATGTCTGTTTCATCATAAGGCTTAACTATTGCATCAAATAAACATATCCTATAATTTAACAAAAGAAATGGTGCTATAAGATTTAATTAAGTTTAAAATATAAAGTATACATATGTAAAAGAGAAAGAGTGAGAGAGAGAGAGAGAAAGGAATGTAAAAATGATGCATAAATGTATTACCTTGGTATTGTATTTGATTCTTGTATTGGAAAGTTCCACTTGTAAAATAATCTGTTTCCGTTTCCGCATATCTGAGAGAAAAGAAGAAACTATTAACTGTTTCAAACATATAATCGTATAAAAATATAGTTAAATATATAACTAAATTAATAAAAGAAGAATACGTACAATATGACAGCCTTCTTCTTCTAAGCAATAAGTATCTAAGGATGTGACACGACTTTTGTAAATAGCAATAATTGGATATCCACCCGAAGTTTGCCATACATTTATAAAACCCGCAGAATCAGCCATAATCATATATTCACCATCATAAGTTATAGTTGCGCAAACATAAGTTATAGGACTATTTTCAATGAACACCTTTCTTTGTTTACAGAAACTATACACATTGTCCCCGTCCCACCACCATTTTACACATATAGCTTGCTTTTCGGTAGCAATCATTAACGAGTCTTTGTGTCTGGGTACATGATGAAAAAAAATGACCTTTTCGCTCTTTAATTGTAGATTGTAACAGGCAAGATATCGATAAGCAGTGTAATCATCGCTACAATTGGAGTATACAGTAAAGGTCATCTTTGATTCATCTATTACATGTAGTAACGAAGCTTGAGCAGTAAACGCTATTTTCGTTATAATTTCCCTGTAACAAATGCATGCCATATTATGTTATATTAATACGCATAAACGTGCGTACATATCATCGTTTAACATGTACATGTACTTACGTAGGATCTTTTTTTATAGTAAACACAAGTTCCCCCTTTCGATTCCACATCTAAAAAAAAAAACATACAAGACATCACAGAGAGAGAGAAACACGAATAATACATTATATGTATTACATTATAATTTTTCTAAAAAAGTATATTACACAATAAAAGATAAAAAACTTCATTTCGTAAAAGAATCATGTGTAAAAGACTAAAACACAGTACCCGAATTTTTGTTTTGTTAGTGCACGCAGCAATGTATTGGTCTTCGTATCCAAATGCCATGTCTAATATCATTTCATCTTTAATCGAGAATTCTACTACACTGTCATCTAAACCATTATTGTTTGTAAACATGTTAGACCAGGCACTTTGTTTTTGTCGTGGGCTCTCCATATGAGTATGACCCTGATCATTGGGTTCAAATGCATCGTTTAACAGAAGAGGAAATAGCTTTATTATGCCAGCACTGCTCAACGATAAGAAGCAATCACCATTCGTAGATACAATAAGTTTTTTAATTGAACATTCTTCGTTATGTCCATTAAAAACTTGTTGCTGCATGTTTTTGCAATTCCACAAAATTATTTTACCCCTTGTGGTTCCAATCAGAATCAAATGAGAATAATCTGTGAAAGATGACGTGCAGATATCCGTTGATGTTTCGTGAATTAACGATATATTCACGTTTTCGAGAGTTTTATCATGAGATAAGTATAGGTAATTCCCTTTTTTCATAGCTAGTTGTTTGGCAGTTTGCGTGACATAGTCTTGATATGGATGGTTCATTGCGATTTGAATTATATCTAAGCATTTCTTTCGTCTATGTTCTACTATAATGTTTGCTTGTTCTTGAAGAAATCTTTCGATATTAGAGAAATGCGCTTTGTACTCGTTATTAGAGCATGTAATATAGTCTTTGTATTTTTGTAAATCCAGTAATAGATCTGTTAAACCCGAATGCATTATTTTAGCTTGAATGAAACTGAAGTCCAAATAAAGTTTCGGAAATTCTTCAAATAATTTTGCTTCCTCCAAATGGTGGCCAATATAAGAATAAATATAATTATCATCTGGCAATTTTGAAAAATCATTATTGCAATGTTCGCGATATTTTTCAATAACAGATTTATGCATCTGTATCAATTCGTCTTGTGTTAGTTTCGTCCTTAGATGACATAGCAGTAAGTCATGCACACCATAAATATAACTTTTCAAATCCTTATTCCATTTTTTTGCTACAAGTGATTTATGGCACAAATCAAGCATCAGTTCGTCAACTTGATATATATCTTCTTCTTCCCAGAGAATTGATAGAGTCTTAAAAAAATGAAGAAATGGAGATATGAATTATTGAGAAAGAAAGTAGAGAGTATGAAATTATTACCTGTATTTACATCGTGTTATTATCTGTAGAGGGAAATGGGTTAAAGTTACATAATTTTAAGGAAAACATATATAAAATGAATAAAACCAAATCTTTTTAAGTGAAGGCATTTTGAAAATTTAAAGTAATTTTTGGTTTTTTGAATGGTAACATGTGCTTTTTTTACAGTAGGATGGCAGTACATATATATATATATATAATGACAATAAAGTAGTCTTCCCGCAACCACTCGCACCAAGTAATCCATAACTGAATAATAAAACGTTTATTAGAATCATAACAATATCATAAAACAAAAATTATTACATAAAATTTTTCTACGTTTCATATATATATATATATATATATATTTTATAATGCTTGCATTCAAAAACATGTATTACAATCTTGCTATTAAAAAAAAAAAACATGTGTTTTCATTTAAAAAAATCAAGAATTACTTTCAAATTTTATGCTCTCCTTAAAAGAATGTAATTTTAATTTAACTTATATTTTTCTACCAATAATAACATTGATGTAAATCCTTATGTGTGCATATACTATATACTATACAATGAATTAATAATATATAAATTTTATTATACCTTTGAAGTTATGTTAACATCTTCATTAAAAATAGCTAGACTCTTATAATATTTTTTCAAATTTGGTTGTAGTTGTCCAATACACATATCAAAAATAGTTTCTTGTTTCTTAAAAAATTCTCTTATTACTCTGTAATACAATATAACAATGGAATTTTATTGATTAATATTTAGAATTAAAGAAATTAGACATTATTTAGAAATTATATAATACCCATACTTGTTTTTTGCATCCTTTTTTCTCAAGGATTCCAGATAATATTTCCATCTATTAGTGTTTATTCTCATATCGTATTTAAATTCTTTAAATTGCGCAGCAAACATGGCAATGAGTAATGGCATACCCTTACATTCTTCATGAATTCTCTTTGCTTCTATAGGTAGTTTATCCACATCCATTTCCAGCACTTTAGCGAATAAACCTAATGTTTCTGTTTCTGTAAATCCATCATTCATCTGAAAGCAATGCATATTTTGTTGTGAGAATAATTATATATTTCAACACATATATATAATCATAAAAGTAATAAAAGATATTCTAGATGGTATTATATATACCTCTATTTTCTTAAATATTTTTTCTTCTAGAACATTGATGTCAGCAGTGAGAACTAGAGTTTTACATTTAAAATCAAAAGCATTTACAATATTTTTGTCAGACACATCATCTAAAATCAGTAAAGCATTGCGATTATCTTGCTGGCCAAAATAATATTTAAAAAATCGGATCAAAGAATCTTGCTCTAGCGGAGTGAAAGATTCTGGTTGGATTTCCAAATTCCTCACATTATGATAGAGTGTGTTTAACTGAATTAATATTTCTTCATCGACTGAACGATCACATGTAAATTTAATCCAATAAATTTGATTCTAAAATAAAAATAAAGAGAAAATTATTACATGCAAAATGTAATATTAAATGTTATAAGCATCTAACAGTCAATAGAAAACATACAGAAAATAAATTTTTCACTAATCTTATATCCTTGAGAGTATTGGCAGTTAGACTAGATTTTCCAAATCCCTTCATGCCATGTAACACAATGTATTCTGTGGGCTTTAATTGTTGTAAAGCCATCCTCAACTGTGTAATCTGTAAACATAATATACTGTATAATAAAATTTTATCTCATAAATTTGGGAATCAAAGAATACACACACACATGATACATGATTTATTATATACTTTTATTATATGACATATATGTAAAAATATTGAAATTGAATGATTTTTTATAAACTTACACATGATTTAGATTTCCATATGTATGCATGGAAATAAACAATTAAACTAAATAAGAAAAAATGTAATAATTTATCACAACAAATTACATTTATAATAGCAATAGGATTAAATATATATCTCATCCGATGTTAAAAAAATTTCTTTTTTATTTTTTAAGATCCTTAAAATAATTTCATCACAAAGATTATATATACAGGGTGTATCTGAAATGATGCACTAAACTTTAGGAGCGTATTCTAGAGGTCAAAATAAGACTTTTTTTTCTTATGAACATGGGTCCGCAAATGAACTCCCCTCCGAGCTAAAATTCGAAAATGTGTGAAATTCATTGTTAAGAACTCACGGCTAAAGTACGGACATTTTCTGCTTTCAATTTGACTGTGGTTATTCGGCGATATAATTTTTTTTTATGAAATACAGCCGATTTTTAATTTTTTCCCCGAACTTTAGAGGCCTCTAACTCGGAGGAGGGTTCATTTGCGGACCCATGCTCATAGAAAAAAAAGTCTTATTTTGACCTCTAGAATATGCTCCTAAAATTTAGTGCATCATTTCAGATACACCCTGTATATATGTGACACAAATCTTTCTCTGTATAATAATATAATTTACAAATATTGTAATAAGCAATATGCATTATAGAGATAAATGTAATGTCAAATAATAATAGATACCTCAAAGTTCATAATTTTATCTTATCATTAGTGCAACTATAATCAAGATATAGTCAGAATGACTCATACAAGCTAATATCATATCAATATTATATTTAGTTATACCTTTTCTTCTCTGGTAACTGTCAATGGAGAAAGGGGTGGCATGTTAAGAGGTCCAACATAATAATCTATCTCTCCATTGTTTTCTATTGTATAATTACATAACAATTTATCTACTTGCTCGCTAAGCCAGATGTAGTGATGTTTTAAGGATTGATGAAAAACATCAAAAGCATATGGGCCACATCTTAAAAATGTTAATACAAACACTTAATGATTACATTGAACTCTAATATCTATCATAAGCTATATATTGTTAAATAAAAATGTAAATTATGAAAGTAATTTGCGACACATGTGATTATTGTTATTTATTAGTACAAATAGAATAAAAATGTAAATAATAAATTAAAATAAAAACATATATGTAAGATTGTATGAAAGATGTGCAAATACAAAACAAAGAAAATATAAACGTACCTTGGAAGTATATCTAACAATTTTTCCGCTCTCTCTTCCTTAGTAGCCCCAGTATAAATGCTCTGAATATCCCTTGTTTTTAAAATATCATTAGATGCTAAAGGTTCTACAATGTCATTATCAATATCTAGATCATCAATTATATCTTTCCTCAAATGGAGGAGAATATCTTGATGAGCTGGTTCCATCTTTATGATTAAAGTTTATGATCCAAATTACAATACTAGAGCTTGTAGTTATCTTGTTCGAATTTAATATATATCTAAAATAAATAATGATAAAAATTACTTAATTTGACATTAATTTCAATTATATATGTGATGAGTTAAATAAATAATCATATATTCTTAATAAATTCCACAAGATGAGAAAGCCCAGCATTTAAGAATAAATATGACTTGTAATCTTAATAATATAACTTTTAATTTGATAAAATAATAAGTGTGTAAAAATAACATAATAAAATATATTTATATATTTTAATTGAATATAAATATACATACATTATTTTACAGTATCACATAAAATAATGTAACTATTACAAATATCTATATATGTCATTTACAAAATTTATTTAACAACGATCAATATAGAAATGGTTTCATCATCTTTATCATCGTTTTTATCTTTATATTTACATCTTCATAGTATGTACCTATAATCTCTTCACCTTATTAGAAAAAATATATATAGAAAAATCTATTTTATCAAACACATATATAAATATAAATCAGTTCATCTAACAAAAAATGCTATCCTACGTTTAGAAAATGAATTTATTATGAAGTAGTTTTTTTACGATTGTGCATCAGATAGTTAAAAAGAAACGCTTAGCAGCTATACACGATATTTGTGATTATCCTAATGATAATCTCAAATATCGCGCATATCAACGCAAATCGATAAAATTTATCAGCCGTGATTTAATCTATAGCCGAAAAGTATATCACACGAGTTTTAGATAGAATAAAAGAAGCTTTCTTTATATAATATATACAGAGTGTCTATAAAATATGTCCCCATCTCCTATATTTCGGAAACGGCTCAAAATTGGTTATCCTTCCAAGGCTGCGTTCGGAAATATCACCCATGTGCATACAAGCGTCGTTCTATCTTTGTTCAACTTTTAGCAAATAACAAAGATAAAATGACGCTCGTATGCACACGGGTGATGTTTCCGAACACAGTCCAAGGAAGTGCCCCAGAAGGACTCCAAAATTTCGAATGGAACCCTCCTATTGTAGTATATCATTTGAAAGAGCACAAAAAAAGAAAATTTTTAGTGCAAAACACAGGTTGATATGTTAACCTATTCGGGAATTTATTAGGATCAAAGTTCGAAAAAGGCCAATTTAAAAAAAAATCATTACTCCCATTTGAAAAATCCTAAAAAAATATTTGAGGTGTGAAAATGTTCGTTTTTTTAAGTTCTTTCCATAAAAATACGCACACTAAGGCATGCGCCATCCGTGTGCGCACATACCGGCAGTAATTTTCAAGGCTTGAATTTAATAGGTTTTTGGGTCTCTTTTTCGACCTGAAAAAAAGATCCCAAGGTCAAAATCTGAATTTTTTTATCGCACAGATATTCGCGGTTTTTCATAATTTTAAACCGTTTCCGAGATATAGGGGGTGGGGACAGATTTTATGGACACCCTGTATATCTATTTGCGCGTCATATTTTTACGGTGAATATACTGTTTTTCTTGTTCATACGCACATATAAATATATATAAAATTTCCTCAAGCCTCTTTAGCTTTTTAGCGTTTTTCTTAAAAAACAAACAGCAAACAATTAATTTTCTCAAAAACGAAATTTTACATGGAAGATTTTTTGTCTACATTTTCTACTTATATTTGCATAGGGAATCACCTCCATTGCACTTGTACCACGGTTTCCAATATATCCTGTATATACACACACACATATATATATATATTTTTTTTTTTTTATTTTTATCTTATTTTTGGATATTCTAAATTGAAACATATATATATTTTTTTCTCACATCTTGTCTTTTTTCTCTCCGTCCTCACATGTTCTATAGAATCGCCATTTTCACACTTATAGACGAGAATCTTTATTTTTTCCTTTATATTTAAAGAAAATTTACCAGTTTATTTTTTTCTACTAACCTTTTCCTCGAGTAGATGTTATTGCCCTCTTTCACATCTCGTGAAATGTTTGTCTCGCACATTAATCGTTCAGATATAAGATTTAGTCTTTACGGACAGGAATCTCTCTCTTTCTTTCTTTGTTTGAAAATCCAAGTAATCTCTTGCCGTAACAATGCGATATCCTTGCAGCACGGTTGATGACTGTTGTTGACAACTGTTGACAAACCACTGACCATCACCGATCGGATACATACAGGAAACTAGATACTGGCTACAGTGTTGGCTGGCGGGAGCAAGATGGATTTTTCGCGCATGCGCGGCAGTAGTGACAATTAACTAGCGATATATCACCTTATAGGCATAGAAAATTTGGCAGCCTCAAGCAAGATTACTTAACTAAATTTTATATATCTATAATTTTATATATATATATATATATATATATATATATATATATATATATATATATATATATATATATATATATATATATATATATATATATATATATATATATATATATATATATATATATATATATATATATATATATATATATATATATATATATATATATATATATATATATATATATATATATATATATATATATATATATATATATATATATATATATATATATATATATATATATATATATATATATATATATATATATATATATATATATATATATATATATATATATATATATATATATATATATATATATATATATATATATATATATATATATATATATATATATATATATATATATATATATATATATATATATATATATATATATATATATATATATATATATATATATATATATATATATATATATATATATATATATATATATATATATATATATATATATATATATATATATATATATATATATATATATATATATATATATATATATATATATATATATATATATATATATATATATATATATATATATATATATATATATATATATATATATATATATATATATATATATATATATATATATATATATATATATATATATATATATATATATATATATATATATATATATATATATATATATATATATATATATATATATATATATATATATATATATATATATATATATATATATATATATATATATATATATATATATATATATATATATATATATATATATATATATATATATATATATATATATATATATATATATATATATATATATATATATATATATATATATATATATATATATATATATATATATATATATATATATATATATATATATATATATATATATATATATATATATATATATATATATATATATATATATATATATATATATATATATATATATATATATATATATATATATATATATATATATATATATATATATATATATATATATATATATATATATATATATATATATATATATATATATATATATATATATATATATATATATATATATATATATATATATATATATATATATATATATATATATATATATATATATATATATATATATATATATATATATATATATATATATATATATATATATATATATATATATATATATATATATATATATATATATATATATATATATATATATATATATATATATATATATATATATATATATATATATATATATATATATATATATATATATATATATATATATATATATATATATATATATATATATATATATATATATATATATATATATATATATATATATATATATATATATATATATATATATATATATATATATATATATATATATATATATATATATATATATATATATATATATATATATATATATATATATATATATATATATATATATATATATATATATATATATATATATATATATATATATATATATATATATATATATATATATATATATATATATATATATATATATATATATATATATATATATATATATATATATATATATATATATATATATATATATATATATATATATATATATATATATATATATATATATATATATATATATATATATATATATATATATATATATATATATATATATATATATATATATATATATATATATATATATATATATATATATATATATATATATATATATATATATATATATATATATATATATATATATATATATATATATATATATATATATATATATATATATATATATATATATATATATATATATATATATATATATATATATATATATATATATATATATATATATATATATATATATATATATATATATATATATATATATATATATATATATATATATATATATATATATATATATATATATATATATATATATATATATATATATATATATATATATATATATATATATATATATATATATATATATATATATATATATATATATATATATATATATATATATATATATATATATATATATATATATATATATATATATATATATATATATATATATATATATATATATATATATATATATATATATATATATATATATATATATATATATATATATATATATATATATATATATATATATATATATATATATATATATATATATATATATATATATATATATATATATATATATATATATATATATATATATATATATATATATATATATATATATATATATATATATATATATATATATATATATATATATATATATATATATATATATATATATATATATATATATATATATATATATATATATATATATATATATATATATATATATATATATATATATATATATATATATATATATATATATATATATATATATATATATATATATATATATATATATATATATATATATATATATATATATATATATATATATATATATATATATATATATATATATATATATATATATATATATATATATATATATATATATATATATATATATATATATATATATATATATATATATATATATATATATATATATATATATATATATATATATATATATATATATATATATATATATATATATATATATATATATATATATATATATATATATATATATATATATATATATATATATATATATATATATATATATATATATATATATATATATATATATATATATATATATATATATATATATATATATATATATATATATATATATATATATATATATATATATATATATATATATATATATATATATATATATATATATATATATATATATATATATATATATATATATATATATATATATATATATATATATATATATATATATATATATATATATATATATATATATATATATATATATATATATATATATATATATATATATATATATATATATATATATATATATATATATATATATATATATATATATATATATATATATATATATATATATATATATATATATATATATATATATATATATATATATATATATATATATATATATATATATATATATATATATATATATATATATATATATATATATATATATATATATATATATATATATATATATATATATATATATATATATATATATATATATATATATATATATATATATATATATATATATATATATATATATATATATATATATATATATATATATATATATATATATATATATATATATATATATATATATATATATATATATATATATATATATATATATATATATATATATATATATATATATATATATATATATATATATATATATATATATATATATATATATATATATATATATATATATATATATATATATATATATATATATATATATATATATATATATATATATATATATATATATATATATATATATATATATATATATATATATATATATATATATATATATATATATATATATATATATATATATATATATATATATATATATATATATATATATATATATATATATATATATATATATATATATATATATATATATATATATATATATATATATATATATATATATATATATATATATATATATATATATATATATATATATATATATATATATATATATATATATATATATATATATATATATATATATATATATATATATATATATATATATATATATATATATATATATATATATATATATATATATATATATATATATATATATATATATATATATATATATATATATATATATATATATATATATATATATATATATATATATATATATATATATATATATATATATATATATATATATATATATATATATATATATATATATATATATATATATATATATATATATATATATATATATATATATATATATATATATATATATATATATATATATATATATATATATATATATATATATATATATATATATATATATATATATATATATATATATATATATATATATATATATATATATATATATATATATATATATATATATATATATATATATATATATATATATATATATATATATATATATATATATATATATATATATATATATATATATATATATATATATATATATATATATATATATATATATATATATATATATATATATATATATATATATATATATATATATATATATATATATATATATATATATATATATATATATATATATATATATATATATATATATATATATATATATATATATATATATATATATATATATATATATATATATATATATATATATATATATATATTACAAAAATTTTACATATATAAAAATTTTCTTTTAGAAAATTTTTTACGGGGCTAGCAGCGCATCTTTTTGCTTGTATTAGATACTTTAGTGAGGTTGCGTTCACCGCGCATGCGCGAAAAACCCATCTCGCACGATTGGCTATTAGCAGCAATGTTGCGGGAGACAAGTTTCTCCGACAACATTTTCATGCGCATGCGTGAGTCATTGTGGTCATTAAACGCATAATTGACTATAGGATGCATAATTGACCTTTAACCATAGACATATATGCTTCCCAGCAAGCAACATAGGCGACAGTGTGATACTGAGTCGACACAGGTGCTTTCCTACAACGATACAACTTGACATAGCTGAGAAGCAAAGTGAAGATAGTTGTGTCAAAAATCAGGATTACCAATTCCAGTAATTTTTTTAATTTTTATATTTGCAGCACTGGACATTAATAAACATGTTTTTTCTTTTGTTTAATATGCACACATATATAGTTTTGTAAATAATCTTCTAAATTAATAAGAAAATAAAGTGCAAACACTGTTCGAAATAATATCATTTAATGATGCTGTACAGCATTCATGTTTTGTTGCAAGAGAAAAAAATGTATGGATTGCAAAAATAATTTATTTGTAGAACATGATGTGTAATGAATAAACAACATATAAGTATAAGTCAATTGTTTAAAAATATTAAACTTTTATAATTAATTTTATTGTTTAATATAATTTATATAATTATTATTTACATAACTGTTTTTACAATATATCGTAAAACTGTAAAAAAACTGAGCTTTACTGATATTAAGTTTACGTCAAAAAAAATGTAAGGCTGGATCTACAATAGATGCAGTAAACTTTAAACCGTAAAAAATTAACAATAATAATTGATTATTCTTCTCACATTTGACTGTGATTGATCAATTTTTTATAGCTTAAGACTTACTACATCTATTGTAGATCCGGGCTAAATATGAAATATTTCCCACATTTCACATTTAAATGTATGAAATAATTTTTCTACGCTTGAATCATTGACATCAATATTAATTAATTCTACTAATTATAAGTGAATATCTAATGTCTCCAAATCAATGTATCGGACCAAAAAAGCAATTTATCATTAATAATATCAGACGTTTCAATAAAATTTAATAAAAATTAAAAATTTAGGACACAAAATTTTATTAATGATACGTCTTAACCAGGCATAAAATATTTGTGATAATGTTAGTATATTAATATAATTTTGGTCGGCCTATTTGCATACTTTTTAATACATCACGATCTTTTCCTATATTTTGAAAGAAGCCGAGAATCTCTTCTGCAGTTTGATGGGGAATATTTTTGTCAGCAATTAATGCGGCATATCTAATTTCTGCTGATTTTTTACGCTCATCAAACGTCAAAAGCGATTCATTAATTTGCATTTTCGGATCTTCATTCGATTTGCTTAATTCAATACAATTTTTTTCATATTTATTTATATGTGCTTTAGATTCTGCGTGACGATAGATTTGCGATAAACCGCCAACAATAGATTTATCGCAAATCGAACAAAAAAATAAACTTCCGTCATGTGGCACTTCATGTAACCAACATTTAAATTGGTCAATTTCTAACCATCTGTGTTGAAATACAGATTTACGCGATTTTTTAATTTCTAAGTCATCTTTACAATTAATGTCAGCTAATATTGTTTGTGCTTTATTAATATTATTTCTGTGATACGCAGAATCCGCATGTCTAGATATATGTGTTGAATTACACGAAAAATTTTTATTGCATATACTGCAATAATAAAGACTATGATCAGATGATACTTTGCGTATCCAAGATTTGTATCGATCATCATTAAGCCAAGCTTCTGCAAAACCTCGCTTACGTTTTTTGGTCAATTCATCACACATTTCCATGACGATTATAAAAATAAAAAGAAAATAGAACAAAAAACAAATAACAGCTGCTGGAATATAGAGTAAAAATATATATATAGACGTATGTGTTTATATACACGTGTGTTCTGTGTATAGCTTATAGGTGAGATCAGGAGAGAGAGAGAAACCCTGTGGTTCGTCAATATTTAACTATTGTAACTACAATATTTAACTATTGTAACTACAGATTCTAAACTCTCTTTAATTGCATACGTGTGTGTATGTATATGTAAAAATACCACTTACTTTCTATAAATGTCATGAATATTTTACAAGAGCTCAAAAACTGGCGGCAATCACAAGACACATTAAAACAAAACGTTTCTTGAGGCGAGAAATACATATCATGAAATAAATGCGTTACGCGGCAACAGTAATGCCCAGATAGCGCACAGATATCTGAGAAATATCCTACAAATATTCTTCAAGCATGTTGAGAATATCCTAAATCCATTTTATGTCCCTCAAATATATGTAATGAATGTCCATGACATATCCAAATATGGAATTGGTGAACGTGGTTTAATCCTTGATATGTTCAGGAGATATCCGATGGATGTCGAATGGATGAATCAACAATAACGAATATATGGAACGAACTTCATATAGATGAGAAACAAACGTGACAAAAAGAGGTTACACCTGAAATTTTTATTTACATTAAAAAGATGAAATATATGTATGTATATATTTTTTAGGTATATATATATATATATATATTTTTTTTTAAACAATACATTTACCAAATAAAGTTTATATCACATACATTGTACTTTAATTTTGATAGTCTTATATATTTCGAAGTAGTATATATATTTTTAAGGAGGCACAGAAGCTTCATAATTTAAAAGGAAAATATACTTATTAAACAAACTAAGATATATATAATGACATTAATTATTCAATATTATATTTATTGCACACAAATTAATTTTAAAAAAACCTGACAATTCGTTTGTATGTGCGCGTGTGTATATGTGTGAAAGAAAAACAAGCTTATAAAGTTCTACATATATGCTATAGTTAGCAATTTTTAAAAGAAATATATATATAGTTTTCATTAAAAAACCGATATTGAAACTTTAAACGCATTTTTGCGTTATACCCGAGTTATATTAAAAAAAACCAAAACATAATATGTA